>NC_060254.1:35262107-35569116 GCF_921293095.1 Ischnura elegans | reverse complement strand
AACATTTCACCGCAAATAAGCGATTTAACCCTTTCTAACCCTCAGAGCTGCTTCTGGGAGAAATCAAATTTCAAGACTTTCCACTATGAAAACTTGAAATTTCGCTCCCAGTCACTATTATCATTGCAGCTAAATATTTCGTCATTACCATATGTTCGTTTCCTTCAGCAAAGAAAACGAAAGGCATTGATTGCGACTCGTTACCCACCATTAGTGTATTCAAAATATACAAATTATTTGGTTTTAAAAATCCCAGTTTAGACGATTGTTAATGCTCAATTTTAACCTCATTTGAAAAAGGCCAGATCGGCGCCCATGCGATGCCACTCCACGTGACGTCACAGGGACCTAGTTTCTATACGAGTAGATAGGAGCTTTACATCGTCTGCGATTACCAATGCACGCATGAGGCACAAAGAAACATCTCTTAATAATCACCCATTAAAATTGCCAAAGGCCGGAAAGTTTCCTTCGTTTGATAGGGCATTAATAATCCTTATTTAAGCCAAGCGCTACCTGCTAGCAGCCTGCATTGTATCGGCACTCGTAGCCTCGCACCAAGGTGGCCTCACACGGCGGCAGCCGGAACCAGAATGACGTCACTCGGGCTTTTCCCAGAATTCATACTTAGCCGTCGCGTTTTCGTGCGCTTGAAAATGTTCACTTTTCATTGAACCCGGAGAAATAGATATCGTCATAAAAAATCTAAAAGCGTGAAATGCGTACTCCAGGAGTAATAATCTTTCGGTTAAGGTAATAAAAAATAATGGGAAACCACGCTATTTATACCAAAAAATAATGCGTAGTTTAGATATTTCCTAAATAGAACATAAAATGTATGCATTTATGATGTTGCTTAGAGACAACATTGGGTTATAATGGGTTAAGAGGACCCGCTCTAGCTATCAGACCAACCCAATCCCCGCCCACACTGATTAAGAACGCCAATGTGTGAGGTGAAGTCACCCCTTTCACTCTCGCCAATATCCAGCTCCGAGTCTTGATCTCCCTTTGCCTCATAAGTGTTTTCACTCTCACTTGGCATCACTTAACCGCTTCCTTTCATTTCACACCGAGTGCGCGAGTGTTAAAGATTAGAGGGGGAGGAAGGGGTGTGAGGAGACCAGTTGCTCCACCTTTCTCCCGTCACTTTCACTCCCTCCAACAGTTCCCACCCCCCGACAGCATTACTCCAGACATTTCACCCCTGACAAGTCGAGTGCGTTCTCAGATCCCATTCACACGGTTCACGCAAAAGCGACATCGAGTACCATGACATGTGTCCTGAAGTAAAAACCTTATTTATTTATGCTGAATGTTTGAAAAACGGGAAATTTTCCATGATCTTGCGCATTGCGGATAAGTATCGTATAAAACAATGTCGAAGGCTAATTTCTAACAACACGTATCTCAAATTCGGCCGGTTTGAGACAGTTATCTTAAACAAAGTGTAATAACATTTAAAAAAATAAAATACAAGCAAAAAACAACTTTTTGTTTGCAAAAGAATGTTTCTTTTTCAGTTTTATGAACTTTTGGTTTTTAACTTCAGTGTACAAGTAAAAAATATTAATCTTTTTTTTTGCTCTCCTGAAAGGTTGCTATTTTTGAGATACGTGTTGTTAGAACTTAGCCATCGATATATGAAGGGAAAAAACATTCACCTCTTCAATTACTCATTTAATGACAGTAAGATAAGACATAACATGAGAACAATATGGAATACCAAGAACTGCGTGCCGGAGCATCGGCCTTACTTATATGTGCAATATGTTTTTTTTCCATGATTATACATTTTATAGATATATATCACATAAAACAATATCTGAAGGAAAAATCATTAATCTCTTCAACTACTTATTACAAAGTTTTCCCAAAATGGAACGGAAGGCAAATCCACCACTGTACCTATCGTGTACAGCGTTAAGCGAAATTGCTGAATACTGGTTTCGTTTAGTTATTTAACCTAAATACCACTTTAAAAAACCCTAAGTAAAGAATTTCCATACGACAGTAAAACTGCATCGCGTCTTAGCCACAGATAATCCTTTATTATTATACTTCGAGGTTTTCAATTTATAACTTCTACCATAATTTTGCCGCTTAGAAAATAGTGAGATGAAGTTATCATGTGTTAATCACTTGATAATAATGATAGCGGTGTAATGAGTACAACCTCAAAGTTTCCACATGATTGCGTAACATTTAAAAAAATAATTGATTAAAATACATTACGGGTCGAGTGGAATGCATGAGTTTTCTAAATGAAAAACATCAACAATAGCTGTAATTCATCTACATCTACATAATACCCCGCAAGCCGCTTAAAAGGCGTGTGGCAGGGGGTGTTAGGACACCAGCCGTCTACGGATAAAAAATGAAGTGCTCTACGAAGTTGGGACTAGCATTTATTAAAGTCCTTCATGGTTCGGGGGAAAAACGAATTCCCATATCTATCCGTTCGGCAAAACATCTCTCTTAATTTATCGCTTCTATCGGACCTGGAAATATAGTGTGGCTCTAATATTATGTTCTCCGTGTCGCTCTTGAAGATATCCATTCTCAATTTTTCAAGCAGTCTAAGCCTAGCGCGAACCCTCCGAGTCTCCAGCGGCTCCCAGCCTAAGTCGCTCAACATCTGGGTAACGCTGTCTGTACGCCCGTAGCAGTTTTTGACGAAACAGGTAATTAACGCGGGGTCCAGTAATTTTATTTCTACACATTTATCAACCACCATTCAAGGACTAAAAATCGTAGCCTCAAACCCGGATGTTGGTGTGGATGATGGATTTATTCTCAAAACGCTCTGTCAGCCGAAGCGGACGATTTCCCGGCAAAACAATACGAGATCGCAGCGCAATTACACCACCCGTTCGGGCGGGAAATCACGGTTCTTGGGTGACGATTGGAAGCCGAGCGGCACCGCCCAGTTGACTTTTTCCTCTCAAAGACATCGCCCGGTTATTTATTTATTTATTTTACAATCCTCTCAGCCTCGGTTACGGGGTGGGGCGGGATTTAGCGCCGAAAGCGAAACCGTATTATAATCATCCGCCGCACTTTCCTTCCGCATTTGAGGGCAGAGCAGTCGACCTTGTGTCCCCGTAAACTTAAGCCGCGCGGAAAAAATTCAACTCAAACGATTTTCACTGCGTATGACGCGCTATGGAATTGCCACCAGCATTTGAATAAGGCACCTGCGAATGCTTCTTTTCTGATGTATTCAGGGTGGTAGTAGGGAAAAAAATTTAGGTGGTACTCACCAAAAATTGCCAACAGCTGAGAATGTATTATACATCCGACCGCGATTGAAATTTCAAACTCCAACTCTTACATTATTTCCAAGTTGTGCCACGAGATAACTCTGAACGAATAAAAAAGCATTAACGATTTTTTTTCTTAAATCTATTGGACAATATAAAATAGGGCTATTTTTTTACAGATTTAAAAAGGTAGTTAAACCGGTATGCTGGTAACGAATTTGGATTTTAAGGGGTACGCCGCACCGGCCCAACTACAGCACAGGATGTATTTCAAATTTATAGCAGCTAAAATAACGATTTGACCAAGCACGGAAGGGAACTGATAAAATTGATAGAATTGGAACTTAATGGACGAAAATTACATCATGATATTCGCAGAAAATTATATTTTACTGTATATGGATATTGGCAATGAGAAAGGAAATTTAAAAGTAAAATAAATTTAGATTGCCCACATAAAGTGTCTTCAGAAGAAATAATCCTGGACCGGGAATGGAACCATGGACCTTTGGCATCCGCGTTGCCATCCTTGATGAACCGCGAGGGTCTAACATGAAATGGTAAAATAAGCAGAGGAATTCAGAAAACCTGAATAGCAAGGTGGTCTGTGCAGAGACCTGGATAGCCAAAGGTCCGTGGTTCGCTTTCCGGCCCAGAGGAATTTTATCTCATTGTATATTTATATTAACGTCACCGCCGTTCACGCGGCAGGACCGAAATATTTCATATTAAGATTACGACGAAAATAAGATAAATTTAACAAAAAAAGACAAACTGTCACTATAAATCCAGTGACTTTCAATGCAGATTCAGAGATAAGGAGGATCCTACTACCTCCTTTGAGTGAGTAAATGAGCAAACTAAACATTAAAATAATATTTATATTATTATACATTATATTATATTATATGAATATTAAAATAATAGTATTTATAAATTCATACCGTCGATGAAATTCACAAGAAAGTCTGATTCCTCTTAAAAGTCAATATATAGTATGAGAGTTATTCAATGGATCCTAAGAATTTACGAGAGGTCACACTCGTAGAATGGAAAATTAATTTTTCTACTAAGCAGCACTCCAACAAGTATACCACTCATGACATCATCACTTGTTGTACTTTCTCTGGTATTCTAAGACTGAGTTTCCCTCTCAGTCTAATTCAAACCCTTCATCTATTTCTCACTTTGTTAATTTTACTAATGTTTTGTCTTTGAGGTCAGTAAGTTTATGATTTTCATAGCTGTAAATGACATACACCCACGATAACGTTATACACAAGGTGTACAAATGATAACCCGACAGATGTAAAAGATATACACTCACATAAAAGACACCCAATACGCACAGAGCTACGATAACTGTTCCATGTTGAAAAAGGCTAAAAAACAGAGACACTTTCAATTTTATAACGGGTTTATGTAAATAATTTAAACTTTGAGTTTCTTCAGTTATGCGAGAAACATTTTCAAAAACCCTATTATGTACTTAGAAATAAATTTCGCAAAGGAACATGATATATGATTCCAATCAAATACTCCTTCAGGTCAAGGTTTTTCACAATAAGAAAGGATAAAATGGCAAAGGAAACTTAGCGGCCTCAATGTTATTTTAACGATGAACCTTCCCAGCTGAGCTCGAGCTCACCTTGATCCTTCGTTACGAAGTTCGCCGAGAGAGACCCCAAAGCCTTTGAGATGCACGAAATGATATCTCTGGCCTCAAATCGAGAATACAGTCAGCAAGAAAATCGTGACGATAGGCAACTTCAACCAGTGGCTGTGCGCTATCTCGTTCTAAGAGGTGGTCTTTATACGAGCATTAAGGTCATTCTCAGCCAGCAATCGTACCTTCTTAATAACTAAAGAATATTATTAATTCAGAATACCGTTAATTCTTATGCAAAGTTACAAGTTAAAATTTCATATTTAGTTACAACGGAAAATTTCATATTCAAGGAAAATGAAGCGAAGAAATATTAAGTATTTTTCACCCCATCAGCATGTGATGGCAACTACTCATTAACCAAGTTATGGCAATGATTACATTATACTCAACTCTTACAATTAATTTCGGCGTTTTTATTCGAAAACGTACATGCAGTTTTTTTAATGTTTGCGCTGAATTAGTTTGGTAACCAATAAATACCGGCCATAAATTTATTGAACAATAAAATCAAAAAATGTATTTTATATGTTTTAAGAGATATTAAAACTCCCCTGGAAACACCTTGAATTAGACATCGCGAGAGGAAATACTTAAGTATCCTTTGCCACCAAGTTTTGGTTGCTACATCGATGCAGAACCTACAATAACGCATACACCCTATTTTATCGATCTGTACGCCTTATTCGAGATGTCTACCTACAAGCTGAGCAAATATCACACTTAAAAATATAAAATCAACTTTGTTATTTTTCCACATAATTTATTTATACTCCCAGCGGTTTCATAAATCCCTTCTAAATGACGAACGCGTTCGCGTGTATGTACGCATTTTAAACTACCTCAACCATAGAACACATGACAAATGTAGCACAGGTAAAATTCGAGAGAGAGAGCTTAAGAACCAACAGAAGATCAGGAATGAATCAAGAAAAATTGATTATTCAAGCAGGATCAGTATCAAATGCGCGGTGAGAGTTAATATCAGGCGCGTACCTATGTACTGAAGGCAGTGTGGTAACATACAGAATGATTAAGTTAACTCTTAGAGACCGAACTAATTTACCAACCAATTATTATTATTTTTGCATATCCTAATTATTTTACAACTGATTAAGAGTTATTATGAAAGAAAAAACCCGAACACAAATTTTTAAATGCGTTTTCAATCATGCTCCCAGGTGGGAACTCGCCCTAAAATTTTGCTATTTCTTGAAAAATAAGTGTAAGCTTGACCAAAAAACTAAGTTTAACAATATAATGTAAATTGATCTTTTGAATAAATGAACATTTGTTAGAGGACATTGAGTTTGGGGGAAAATATCGAATAAAATACATAATTACTACAAAGGTGATAAAAATAACCAATTTTGAAAAGGTATAATTAACGACCAATGCATCGATTCTCTTTAAAAAATATTTCCATTCTTTATTCACATAGCAAAAGCTATAAAAGTAATCACGGGTATGAAATACAATTTTCCTGAATTTTTATAAATTTGTTCCCAAATGGGAGTATTGGACTGTAAAGGTTAATACATGAAGGCAATGATATTGGGACCTTTCAATTGTTGAACATGGCAAATGAAACAACTTTGTACTTAACACACAGTTTTAAATGTTCCCCTAACGAGTTGGTTTTCCTCCTTGAAAACGACGCTTGGTCGTCGAAATGGATAATCGATCGAAATATTTATAAAGCTGTGTGAAAATTTCCAATTTGCTTAAATTACCACGCTTAATGTAGAATGATGAGATATTTAGGCAAGTATATTTTGAGCCCACAAATTTATCCGTCATCATCTCTGAAACACTGTCCAGCGTGAAGGTAGTTATTATTTATGTTACCTGACGTTTCAAGTTCGTTAAATCACAACGATTGCGTACCCAATCGTAATGTCTACAACAAAAAACTTACCTACAGAAAAGAACACTGGTAATTACAATAATCGAAAGACATCTCCCATTATACTTGTGCTCATTGCATAGAGAATACTAAAAGGCCAATTTCCTGCAAAAATTAGGTGCTTGGAAATTACAAATTAGAAAGAAATTGCATTAACCACATTTAATGCAGAATGATGAGATATGTAGAGAAGTGCATTCAGAGCATACGCACTAATCAGTCACCGTCTCTCACAACACTGTTCAGCCTGAAGGTGGCTAGCAGGTTCTACATGCTCCATTGTTTAATCGATATGATTTCGTACACAATAACAACGGCTAAAACATAAATCTTCCTACGGAAAAGAGCATTGTTAATTACAATAATCGATGGATATCGCCCATTATACCTTACATAGAGAATGATAAAAGGCCAATTTCCTGCGTCAGAGGTAACATCTGCCGTTAAAAGCATTCATTCCACCCTCTTCGAGCAGACAACGGACATGCTCCGCCAATTACGAGACCGTTTTTTTGTCAATTGACGCCTTCGCCGTCCACCACCTCCACTAATGACTTATTCATTTAAATTTTCCCGATAACGATCTCCGCTTGGGCCGTTGGGCTGTTTAGACAGCTTATCATCAAAGAGGCGCAGAGAAAACAGATGCAAGCGAGTGTGACGAACCAAAATGCCATCGAAACTACCAAAACCTGCCCCAGCAAGGTGTGTAAACGAATGGAAAGCGGATGGGACAGCGATGATGTCGCTCGAGTGAAAGACAGAGAAAACCAGTAGAAACGGGAATAAATATCCTGCTCAGTAAGTTCTGGAAACTTTCGAGACGAGAAAATGACGTAATATTCATGCATCAAAAATGTCAAAGGAAAATTTTAAAATAAAAAAAGAACATTTAAAAAGTTTATTCTCGTCAAGCTTGATATTTCAAGCATGCATAAATTTCGAAGCTGCGCCTCGCCAAGTTCTATTGAAGCTGGTCTCAGTCAGAAGATCATCATCACTGGTCAGCAATCCTAGGATTGGGTTGACGCAGCTCTCCACTTAATTCTCCTTTCAGCTAATGTTTTCACAACAACGCATTTCTTCTCTTTCACATCCTTCTTTACCTGTTCCTTATATTTTGTACGAGGTCTTCCTCTTGCGTTCTTGCCATCCACTAGTCCCTCGACGAATGTCTTCATCAGGTCATTATGTCTTAAGATGCGGCCTATGAGGTTGTTCCGTCTTCTTATTAATGTTTTCCTGAGGCTCCCCTTCTCTTCTGCTCTTCTTAGGACTTCCTCATCACTAATTCGATCGATCCATTTTATCCTCATCATTCTTCTGTAGCACCACATTTCGAAAGACTCTGTCCTTGCTTTCTCCGCTGATGTCATGCCTCACTTCCGTACAAGAGCATACTCCAAATGTTGGTTCTTATAAATTGTTCTTATACCTCCATATTTTAGTTTCCTGCTGCAAGCAGGTCTCTTTTTTGTTGGAATGCTCTCTTCGCTTGGGCTATTCTGCTCATAATTTCTTTCTTGCTTCTCACGCGTGTTGTTTTCTTACTTGTGCGTTTAAATTTCCCGATATAAGTAGATTTCTCTTTTGCTGCAATGCCCTCTTCGCCTGGGATATTCTGCTGATCATTTTTTGTCTTGCTTCTGCCATCACTAGTTATCCTGCTTCCCAAATAGCAGAATTCATCCACCTCTACCAGTTTTGACACCTTATTTTAATGTTAGTCTTGACTTCTCTTCTGGTGCACTACTAATATCTTGTTTTTTTTTGTGTTTATTTAAACCTGACATTTATCCATTACCCCACCCATATTAACCATAATATTTTTCAAATCCTTCTCTGTTTCTGCTATGACGGCTATGTCATCGGCAAATCTTCGCATGCTAATTTTTTCCCCATGGATATAAGATAATACGTGAAATTACACTTCGTGAATCAGTGATCACACCGAAAGCACTACCGAAGCATCTCAGTATTCTGGGGCCCTGGCGTCGCGTCGGCAGAAATGGAGTTTCTAACCCGGTGGGAATCCCGAGAGAAATTTATCCACATAGCAGCTAGAAATTTACTAAATAAGATTACAGAACTAATCACGATTAGAAGAGCTGGTATTTTAGATACCATGTCACGAGAGTTGTAATTGATCCTCATGTCTCCGAAATCTTCAAAATATGGTCACCGTTTAAGTTAAATAGAATAATATCTATAAGCTGGTTACAAATATGAGTGGAAGGCTGAGAATACTAGGAAAATACTAACAATTTTCAGCGATTACAAAATTTATTACGACCCAGGTTTCAATTTTACTACATCACCTTCAAGGTGGGGTGCACAATCGCGGAAAATTACAAGTATTTATTTAAGCATAGTAAAATTCCAATCCATCGGCTTGAATCTTCGAATTTTATGCTAGGAAAATGATTGGAAAGATTCGACGGTTTGAGGCGCTACTTTGTGGAATTTATGCATAATGAATGAATATCTAACTTAGCTTTTCCACATAAATACGTATTTATTTGGAAAAACAAAGTTGGATTTTCATTCACGATTGGAAAGATGTTTAGACGGGAAAAAAGCAACTTCCTAGCGAAACGTGGAAGGAGGCGCAGCTTTTAAGTCCATGACACACTACTTCCTGCGACATAAACAAGGCGGAGAAAAGTGATTGGACGAGCTGGAAACATGAGACCAGAGGCATGGGAGGTGAAAGCCCCCCTCTCCCCCCCTCGCTATTCAAAAGCAAATTCCCGCGGGACAATGGGAAGGCGTTGAAGTTCCCATTTTTCTCTTTCAAAAGGGATTGAAATCCGAGAGATGAATCACTAAAAAGTGACTTTCCTTTTGTGGAACTTCTCACGGACAAAGGTTATTTTTAAGCGCCGGGAGAGTCAAATGTCGCTCATATATTCAGAGGCGCGAAAAGGACTTGTTACGAGCAACTACCTTCAAACCAGTTCGAAAAGGAAAGAGCAAATAAAAAGACTAATTGAGAGGGTGAGAAGCCAAGGGGTACAAGTGATTTTTTTTCTAAACAGAGTTAGGTAAAGAAATTAATAAAAGAAATATAGAAAAACTTGGTTGCCAAGGGATACGAGTGAGTTCTGTTCTGTGCTTACTTCGAGTAGAAAATTAAGCTCACTACTAAATTTCAAGTTGATCTTATTCGATTTCTTTACCTAATTTGCCTCTGCCCCTAAAATACCTCTGCCATTTTTATTTTACCTTGGCTTCTGTACCCCCATAATTCCACTCCTTCTGTGGGATATCCATTATAAGACAGCCATCTTGCCAATGCTGTTAACAGTGAAAAAATAAATCATAATGTAAATAACAAAAATAAAACATTTTCTTATCCACAGCGCTCACTCACTAACAAATCACCACTTTAATAGGTACTCCTACATTTGATGTATGAGAAAGAACATCGAGTATCATACGCTGAAAAAGGCTTATTATATTTAGAAATGCTTCATTCACACGCACACGAACTTATTCCGCAGATTAAAAACCATTTTTTTAGGTTTTGTATTCCCAATAGAATGCATTCGATAGTTGTGGGCACAAAATAATTACGACACGGAAAAGGGGTTTATCCACAACTTGGTGTCTGCGATGATATAATCATTTAATTGACCGCAAAAAAGAAATATTTACACGATCCACAAAAGTCTAAGAACCAAAAGGACACCATAATTATTTGCTGCATGCAATTAATTACGAACTACCTAATTACTTGCTTCTTTGCGCGTAGCAAATTTAGTCCAAGTTTATATGCAACAGGAATGACGACATAAACATTTTAGCAGATAAGCACGAAGGAATTCCAAGCACCCAGCTGGTGTATATATATCTGGATAAAAATAATATATTACTGGACGATTGATCATAAAATGATACGTCCTAATTCTTTTTAAGTTTTAAACTCTTAATTATAAAAAAATCGGTAGGCCAGAAGAAAAAAGTGCCAATCAATTTAAAGTTTAAAAGAGAACCCACCGTGAATTGAAGGTCAAACGTCAGTCAATAGGTCACATTAGAACGACTAAGATTTTATAAAAATGTAAAAACAAAAGACACAGCACCGTGAAACAATAGCTCAGCCCTATGATTTCACAGCGACGACAACAGGATTTGCTCTAATTCACCTTAAAACTCCTAGTTCTCTGTAATCAAAGTTACGTATACTTGCGGGTCACTATTATCCGTGTAAAAAGCAGGAACATCCTCACAAATGACGCGAATTATACACATACGTCCAGCACATAAATGTATCATTCACCCTAACCTGGACTACACAAATGTTTTGCTTGATTCATGCATGGGGCGAGAAATATTAACCTCTTAATAAAAGCTATTAAATTTACATTTTTCACGACATTAATAGATTATTACAGATTAGCTTATTATACACTATACAATTTAAATAAATGACGAAATCCTTCACATTCAACAGCATTTTATTACACTTTTTGGAGTTTAGTCATCCAACTTTATGACAAACCCTAAAATATGGCAACTCACATTAATAGTAAGTATTAGTAGCTGTTACCGCACAATTTTTAAATATTATTTTCGACCATGGTTTCGTTACAGAGTAACAATTTCAATCGGGACCTTCGTCAAGTTGCTAGGATAGATGTATTCACTTAGATGGTAATAAGCAGCGCAGTACACTCATTACACGCCACGATATCTTAAAAATTCTCCGTGCGGAGGTTGGGAATACCACAAATATAGAAGAGCAGACAGAATTTCATTCGAAAAGACACTGCCTTATGACACATAAAATGTTCTCTGAGCGTTATAAAAAAGTTGAATTGAAAGATAACGGTGACTCATCGCTAGCCCTAATCTTCTAGAACGGTAAATCAGCATCACCTACCGCCCTCGTAAACATTCGTGAGTCTGGGGACATTAAATCTCTCCGCTATACGACGACGGCTAATCTCATACATCTCGCCCAGACGCCGTTAAAGGGAACATTAAATTAGCGAGACCAGACTCGGGAGGAATATGACCCACGATGAAGGCATTATAGAGTTTCATCAAAAACATCATCAGTGATAAGATATCCCCCTACATTGTTACTGAAATGAAAAAAAGTTTGTTGCATTCCAGAAGCCCCGTCATCTTCAGCTATCTAAAATGAATTGGAGGAATACGAGAATTTTTTTTAAATACAGAAAAATTTCCCATTTTATTAACGTTAAAATGAACTTCCAAGGAGTCCAGCCTGACACGATAGAAATAATCCATCTACATTTTCCAAGCAGACATTGATAAAATCTACCTCACAAAAGTTTCAAGTCTCTGTACCTATGACACCATTAGAGTAGAAAATACTTATAAAAATAAACAAATAATAACATATAAACAATTGAGTGGGTGAGAAGCCAAGGGATACAAGTGATTTCTTTTATCTACACAGATTTATGTACAGAAACTAGGTATAGAACACAAGCGAGATCAATTAGATGTTTAGTAGTGCATTTTATTTTCCACTCGATGTTAGCACAGAGCAGAGACGCACTCGTATCACTTGGCAACCAAGTTTTTGTGTATTTCTTCCAACAATTAACTTTACCTAACTCTGTTGAGAAAAAAATCACTTATACCCCTTGGCTTCTCAAGCCCTCAATTAACTTTAGTTATTTGGGCAGCAGAATAACTAGTGATAGCAGAAGCAAGAAAAAAATGATAGGCAGGATATCGCAGGCGAAGAGGATGAAGAATTGCAGCAAAAGAGAAATCTACTTATATCGCGACGCTGTACAGGCCATATAATGAGACATGATGGTCTGATGAAGACGATTATCGAGGCACAAGTAGATGTCAAGAACGGAAAAGGAAGACCTCGAACAAAATATATGGAACAGGTAGATATGGATGTAATAGAGAAAAAACACGTAAGTATGAAAAGGCTAGCCAATAGGAGAATAGATTGGACGCCTGCTTCAAACTATTCTTAGAATGATTGACGAGTGATTACGATGAATTGAACTTAGGAAGAATATTTTAACACAATGACGATATGGTACATATCGATACCTCCACTGCAAAAACGCTCAACAATCGCCCACCGAATCAAATCCGCTCATCATCAAGCTTGGAGAATAGGAGATGAGCGTTTATGCTCCGAACACTTCCAGCTGAGCGGATTCGTATCGTTGGGCTACTAGATGAGCGGATTTGATTCGGTGGGCGATTGTTGAGCGTTTTTGCAGTGAAGTTATCGATATCAAACATGCCGCGAGAACAGCGGAGAAACTCCCATTAATGACCATAGGAAAATGTTACCCCGACCGGGAATCGAACTCAGACCTGGCCCAGAAAGCCAAAGGTCCGTTGCTCGATGCCTGGTCCAGAGGATTTTTTTTCACATTGCAATTAATGAGAACATGATGATATTTTAAACCTTAAGTAGCAATGCCCACTATCCAACAGAGCTCCAATACGATACACTCCGACACACGAATTAGAGTCTTCGAGTAAACAATGCACCGCCGCGCCGCCTGTTACCAATTAACCATGTCAGCATACTTTGTATTAGATTATTTAAAATGGCGCTCAAGTGCGTAGAACTGAATCTGATGTTATGGTGATTATATAGTTAATATCGTGCCACGACATCGCTCCTATACATAAAAACGTAAATCAAGGGAAAAAGCATAACAATTGAGTAATGATAATGAAGAATAAAGTAAGAGGCCAAAAATTGCCAAATCGTCACAGCTTACCAATGTCTCTTATCAATCGTCTGAGATTACCAATGATAGATTAACAGAAGGATTTTTTTCTACAGCTAAAAGACAACTATATGTTATATTCCCCAGATAATTATCAATAGCGTCGAACATGCCACTTTGGACTGAAAAAATGCGTACTTTAAGATTCGCTCCGCGAGATGCCTAATTACTGCTTCCAAGTGACCATTAGCTTGACGAACTCAAAAGCTTTTTGAACGACTGCCCGCATACTCTAACAAAGCGTTGTACCCTTAGTTGACTGATGAAGAGCGGCTCTTTAGTAATGGAAATCCTTTCGCCGCAGAGAACTCCATGGTGGCTGTATAGTGACGATAAAAATAACTAAACTATTCTGACGTCATAAGGGGAGAATGATAGAAAAAACATCGTAAATTCCTAATTTCTTTATTTTTATACTTATATAAAAAATAAGAAATTAAAAAGAAATATCTTTTGCTTACTGTGCATATCCTGTACATGTTGCAGATGACTGGCAAATTTTGGTTTAACTAAACACGGCGTTTTAGGCGTCTTTTTTCCGTAATGTGACTGCCAGGCTCACCAACCCCCGATTTTGAGAACCCCAGACCGCGCTCAACACAGGGTAAAATGCCATATTTTAATTTCTGAAATTAGGGAGAGTGGTGGCCGGCTCCCATATACCTACACCCATAATAGGGTAGTTTCCTTCATCAAAGAAAACGAAGGCAATGATTGCGATTCGTTACCCACCATTAGTGTATTCATAATATACAAATTATTTGGTTTTAGAAATTCCATTTTACACGAAAGTTAATGGTCAACTTTTATACTCATTTGAAAAAGGCCAGATTGGCGCCTATGCGATGCCACTCCACGTGACGTTACGGACTTAGTTTCTATACGAGTAGATAGGAGTTTTCATCGTCTGAGATTACCAATGCATACCATGAGGCACAGAGCTCAGGGAAATATCTCTTAATAATCACCCATTATAATTACCTAAGTTCGGAAAGTTTCCTTCGTTTGATAGGGTATAATTAATCCTTATTTAAGCCAAGCGCTACTAGCTAGCAGGGTACTCTGCTACCTGCTAGCAGCCAGCATCGCAGAGGTGCACATATCCTCGCCCCAAGGTCACCTCACGCAGCGGCAGCGGGAACCAGAACGACGTCACACGGAGTTTTCCCAGCAATCATGCTTAGCCGTCGCGTTTTCGAGCGCTTGAAAATTTTCACTTTTCATTTAATCGCGAATAATAGATATCGTCATTTAAAAATCTAAAAGCGTGAAATACGTACTCCAGGATTAATACTCTTTCGATTGAGGCAATAAAAAAATAATAGGAAACCACCCTATTCGCCATTGTCCTCTGACATTAAGTCAGGGGACAGAGGAGAATTCTTTAAACTAAGATAGTCCACCTTCTCTTGGGTGCTTTTGTGCAGAGCTACGCCTATCCTCTACCTCCATCATGCATTCACCACCCACATCAACGTCACTTAGCGGTATCCGCGACCTCTATTCCCCAGAGCTGGCGCCCAACTCCTTGACCTATGACCCGTTTTCTTAGCATGCGGGCACCTGCCACGTGTCAGCCCCTCGTGTCCAGACTCAATGACTCGCGATCCCTCTACATAACCCAAGAGCTACTTGAATTCGTAAAAAATCGTGTCGCAGAAAAACCATTTCCATCTGGAGTCCAAAGAACCATTTATACTTCTCCTTATTTCCACACTTCGGCGACGAGGAATGAATTTGGGGAGATAATAGATGGCATGGAGATATGCGGGTGTAATACTAGGCTATATCTTCGTTTTTTACTAAATTTTTAGTTTTAACATTAGTTTTAACATTTCTATCCCATGACACCATTTTAGCAGCAAATACTTACGAAAAAAATAAATAATAATAGCAGATTGAATAAAATAAAATAACTTTGTTTTATTCCACACTTTATTTTAAATAGCACGACCCGGGTTTCAACATCTAGTGTTATCATCAGGTTATCATCATTAACACTAGATGTTGAAACTCGGGTCGTGCTATTTAAATATATATCTTCGTTTTTCCGACTAAATCTATTCATTTATCACATTTCTACCTCTGACGATGAGAGTGAACCGACTGACTACAGAATATACACAGACGAATATTTGCACAGACGAATCTGTGAACTTCAGTAGGTATTACTTTAACTGAAGTAGTGCAACATATCTATTATGTTTAATTGAATGTGGATAATAAAAACTTTTTTAATTCTTAAATTAAAATTTTGGGGTGATAATAGATGGCATGAAGGGTTACGGTCACTATAATAGAACATAAAATTGATTCATTTATAACATTTCTATCCCTGGTGAACAGATGACAATTGGTCGAAGTATATAAAAACATATCTGTTAGCATATCTGCTAATGACGAGTGTAGCTAATAATCACATTTTCATAATTTTAGCACTCGGTATATAAATGTCTTGACAGTTTAACAATGCTAAAACATCCATTATGTGTATAAAGACCTCATATTTCATCAAATATGATGCATTGGAAATAAAAAAAATATTTTACGCTAGTAGCGATCGCTGCGTTCTCGATTTTTAATATCACTACCCATTTCACCGTTCTACGTTGATCACAAACAACGAAATATAATTTCATTACCTCCTATTCCATTTAAAAATAACCATAGAAAAAATAAATAGAGGATATGATCACGATATTTAGAAAATAAATTGAAGTGGAAAGGTTAATTGAAATATCTGGTGAAATATATGAGTAAGTCTTTTTTTACCATCGTAAAACGGATTCCTGAAAAAACATAAGCCATTTCTTAAAAATGCGATGACGTTGAGAGGAAGTATCATAAGGAAAGACACATTCATATTTTATTCATAAGATTGAATAATAATGAGCCTTTACATTCCTGGTGAAAAAATTCCACCCGTTGAGAGTAAAGTAAAGAGACGTATCTTTTCACGTTAGTGGGTGTTATAATATGCGAACTTGTAATGATAGAAAATCATTATTTACTACTGCAAATTGCATTTCCACGAATTATCCGTCGCTGGAAACACATTCTTCGATGATGTCGAGAGAAAATATCATACAAAAAGTTACATTCGTATTTCATCCATGACACTGAATCATCATGAGCTTTCCTAAGCCCGGTTAACAAATTGAGCCCGCAGGCCGCAAATTATACGCACGCATCCTTTAACCTCAGCTATAATATAAATTGAAATATCTAGCGAAATATTTTTGAGGCTTTATCTACCACTGTGAAATGGATTTCCACAAATTTACAATTTCCGTTACAAAAATAATCTTAGATGAAATTCAGAGGAAATACATTGAGAAAATTATGAAAGAGTTGTTTAAAATTTTTAAGTAAATTCGAAGAATTCATTCTACTACGTATATGCGCCTCCTAGCTAATCTAGCCCAAATTCCACTCGGAACTTGGTGAGAAGATATTGACCCAGTTTAACGAACGATCGTGCACGATCCGAAAAGAACCAGCTGGAAAGGAAAGTAAACAAAGGCTTCGTATGCGTCGGTGCTGCCACCGAAGTGGGAGTGGCAGAGAAGCGAAGGTTTAGGCCATGGTCAAGGACAACAAGTTGAGAGGCTGACTGCTCAATGCGACAAAATACGTCAGGAATACTTCTGTTTGTGTATCTCATGACAGCTAGCAAACAAAGAACTGACCTTTTCCTCATCATCAATACCTCCACGTACTGAGGAATATATGTTGCAGCGTTGAAGGAAAAACCACTTACCTGGAAATAAAAAGAAAATATCTGAATTAAAATCGAGGACATCCAAAATGTAAATAAACAACTGGGATTGAAATAAACAAAATACAGTTCTGAAAAACATCAGTCAGTACTATAAAAACAACTATTTATTCAACTCTTTGTCTTTAATTGCATCCTTAAAAATGAGTAGCAGGCTCTTGTAAGTGGAAAGAAAGCCGATAAAGGCGTAGGGGCATCATATTAAATTCAAAATCTTCACGTGTCTATCTGATTTTCTATAAGACCAGGCAAGCTGATGGAAAAAGAGTTTACATGAAGTTTCTGAAGAAAAAATCAGATGAAATATGGCCAACTGCTAATGCATTTTTCCGATTTCAGATTTTTGACACTTGTGACATGATTAACGTGTAAGAGACAGCCAAGTAGCATTGAGGAAAAACTCACGCAACTGCAAAAAGAGCAGTGAGACACATAAAAAACCCACTCCTTCATAAGGTAATATACATAACTCCATGTCTACATATCCCTCAACATAAAGTAAAGAAATGGAAAGTTGACATTTAGATACCGGCATCCATTAATATTCGCACGATCTACTGAAATTAAATTAGGTTTGATAACCTTTTTGAGTAACGAGGACGGTTAAGAAACAAAGTCAAGCCTAGGCAGTAAATGATTCAATAAATCGGCACACTTTTTATTTTAACAGGATGACTGTGAAGCTAGGCTATTGATATTCTCAGTTACTTTTTAACTTGAGAAATACAAATTACATGAGAAGAAATTGAATAGAATTTCATAAATATACTTCCGTACAATTGCAATACTAAAAAAACTATTTTAAAGGAAATAAAAGGATAAAAATACGTATTAATTAGTAACGAGCCTCGTAAAAATACGCTGTCAAAGTAAAATATTTCGCATAAAACTATTTTTATCTCAATTAATACACGTTTACGCACTTATAATATGCAGGAGTAAGCTTTTAAACACCGGCAACCTAAATTCTGCATCAACTCATTGACGCCGTAGCACGCTATGCACCGCTTTCCAAAGCATTTTCTGATGATAGGAAACAAACAAAAATTTGTTAGAACCCAATCAAAGTTAAAAACTTCATATTCAACAACATCGCATAAGCCATTTTCCCATGAGATTATCATTTATCTTTACGTCATTTTCAATTAAATTACACAGCAGAACTACATACTTACGCTATCGACAAATTAATCAACTACATAGTACGCTACCAAAAATTAGTACTTAAAGGATAGGCTCAAGAAAAAAAAGACTACTGTATACATCACAACCGATTATTTACGAGTTATTCTCGAAGAAACTATACGCATCAAAAGGCAAGGTTACCAACGCGGAAACATGAGACCGAAGAATAAGACCGCAGGAAATTTTGAGGTGAGTTAAATTGAAAACATCAGACCGGTTTAAAAGAGGCGTAACCATGAGAAAAGGTGTGCAGCCACAGGTTGTTTGTGATACCGTGAGACCGCTAAACCGACAATCAAATACGCGCGGTGAAATCCTTTAAGAAACCAGGAAAGAATGTAGCGCGTGGATCGAGGTATGAGCGAAAATTCAAGTTTCAATTTATCCAAAGCAATGATTCGGTTTCCAATCAAAGCAACAATGAGCACGCCATAATATGACGCATCTATCCCCTTTAATTTGCCGTATTGTATCTTTTTACGTGGCGTATAACTAGTTTAAAAGTTATAATATCATCATGAAATTGCAGGAGACTTAAATAGTAATTGAAACGAAATTGGAAGCTATGACGAGGTGGAAGAGCTCCAATAAATACGTTTTTTTTAACTTCCGCAGTTTACTTAACATAGAACGACCGATTTCGTCTGTTTCGCCATCTTCAGGTACATTATTGTACTAAAAGATATTTAAGAGCCGAAATTGGTAATTCTGTTTTAAATTAACTGCGGAAGTCACAAAGTCTATTCATTGCTATTACACAGCAAACCTTCTCCAAAATCTACAAGCATATGATACTTACTCCAGACGCATTATGTAGTTGAAGATCTACAGCGAACTTTGTGGGAGGAAACTAAAGGTCTACCGGTATAGTTACGTTTCAGTATTTTTGTAAGAATGAAAAAGTATAGACGATGTAAATTTGGACCGTGATACACAGTTATTTGTTAAATATAGCACATTGCGGACTTAATCAATAAAATACGCGAAAAGCATGCATTTGTTTTGGGTCGCGCAGACGTAAAACTTTAGGGGACGCTTTCCTCAATGTCAACCGATTATACTTTATATTTGTCTGTGAGGAGTGATTACTAGAAAACAAACACTATCAACTTGAAATTTTCCTAGTATGTGAAGTTGAACTTTGCAAATATTTACCAGTTACTCAAATATTAATTGCAAAAATCATTTATTTATTTAACGGTACAGAGCCCGTTTTCCATAATTTAAAAATTTGTACCTGATAAAATAATGAGGAAAATTTTCAAATTTAATATAAAGCAAATATCGACCAAGGTCAACTTAATATACCCACAAAACTTCAAGGTGATATCCACATCAACATGAAAATAATACCCTGCGAGCCACGTATATGATATTTGGCAGTGGGTGATCAATCACCAGCATACAGTATGCAAGAGAGTTCCCACATGCACACCACACGTCATAAAAATGTTACACTACACTAGGGTTACACTGCAAGTCAACTAACTTATTAGTAAGTCTTGTAGCTGTCGTTATAGTCTCTTATCGATCGCGGAAAACCGAAATTTGGAATCTGTCTGTACTACAGTATTATCTCTCCTTTTTTATTTTTATGATTTGATCTTCCGTAGTATGTTGGCATTCGTAATAGATGGCGAACTTCGTCTGAAAATAAACTACATTCGAATTTATCTCATAGGTTTAGTCTATTTTTCAGACAACGGTCTGACAGGGATTCCCATCCGAGTTGTTCTAATAGTTCAGTAACACTAACAAGAATATCGTGACTGCTTTTCACGTACCTACCTAATCTTCTTCAAACACGTTCTAACTCTGTTTTTAAGATTATTTCATGAGGATCCCAAGCATTGGCAGCGTATTCCGAATCGCATTCTTAATCGGAATCGTATTCGTCGGAAAAAAATTGCTCTTGAATTTACATAATAGACTTAGCCTGGTTTAGTCTATAGCAATGGTCTTTAACCCGCGGCCCTCGGGTCCCATGCGGCCAGTCGGCTAATTTCTTACGCCCCTTAGAGGCTAAAGAAAATATTGTGGACAAAATAAATATAAAAACAATATCGGCACACTTATCAAAAATAAACAATGTCAAAAATCGCATTGATTGATTGAACTTTTTAATCAATAAAGATTATTGCATATTAGTCTCGGCTTTCGGGCGTTCCTCCGCGTTGCCTTGTCCATAGGTGACGACAGTTTTTCCAGCCATCCTGCTGGAGAAATTGTCGTCACCTATGGACATCTCAACAAGGAGTAACGCCCGAAAGCCGTGACTCATATGGTGAAACGCCGCGGAAGCCTTAGAAGTTCTAAGTTAGAACTAACCCATATATTACTGCACATTGAAATTATGTTTCTTTATTTCACTGAAGTATTGGTAAAAAAGACGTGGAGCACTGTGGCCCGCCAGACGATTTTAAATCGATTTTTTCGAAATTTTGGCCCCTGTATTAAAAAGGTAGAAGACCCCTGATTTACAGAATATCTCAAGTTTAACGCTAGTAATCCGTCACGAAAACAGCGGGATGTATGCGATCTCAAACACAACGCAGTGCAACGCTAATCTAGACATTTCCCGTCCTGTTTACCATTACACGACGTCCCTCCAATTAGTGGTCCTTTGTCGTCACGCAAGAGATCGCATCGGATCAATCCTGGTTCAAGTGCACACTTTGGAAGCGTCACCATTACCCTATAGCACGACGAGGAAACCCTTTGCGATTCTTTGTTTGGACACTCATGACCTTTGGCTTGCTCGTTCCCATTCTGCGTCAAATCCGCTCGTCCTGCGTGTTCCTCATTGCGTCATCCCCCACGCCCTCGTGTGTTTGCACAGGGTTAATTCCAACCCTTCTTCCGGGAAGACTTTGCCCTACTCTTGTAATACCCCCTCGCCCTGACGCGAGAACCTTCACGATGCCATTAAACATGAAAGGGTAACGAGCATCCAAACTCTAAATCATAAAAAGCGGGCCTGAGAGAGTTATAGCTTCATTCATATAACCATACGTCTAATTCTACAAATACTGGGATAATGCAGAAACATGCATTAAGGAATACAGAACATAGTGGGCCACATTACAAGTCAACTTAATTATCAGTAAGTCCGGTAGCAGACGTTATAGTCTCTTATCGATCGCAGAAAAAAGCGACATTCAGAATCTATTTGTTCCACAGTTTTATATTTCTAATTTTATTTTTAGGATTTGATTTACCGTAATATGTTGGCGTTCGTAATATATGGCGAACTTCGAATGAAAATAAACTACTTTCGAATTTATCTCACGGGTTTAGTCTATTTTTCAAAGGTCAGACAGGGATTCCCATCCGAGTTCTAATAGTTCCGTAACACTAACAATAATATCGTGACGGCTTTCCACAGGGATTCTACAGGGATATAAGGTATCATTAATTCCTGGTTCTATCAGTTACAGTATCAGTTTTACAATTATCTAGTATGTTTTATATTACAGTATCATTTAGTTGGGATGGAAACGAACAAACAATGACGGTTTGATTTCTCCTTTAGGTTGACACAGGTGATATAACATCTTCACTCAACTCCTACCTAAAACTTGATGCCTCCTGTGCAAATTTACGTCTCTTATCTAAGTTTGCAATTCTCTCTCAACATTCTCCGTTCCGTGGAACTATTCCTATCAGTACATCCTCCTTTATTAGCTTAAATCGTAAAAAAATAAGGATGCGTGGTCTAAATCATACGGATATAGGCCAAAAATAAAAATTGAAATATTTAACAGCGACAATCAAACTCGCTGCGACATAGCTTATGTCACCCTTACGAAGCGAGGGAACGAGATTAATCCTAAGGTATACAATGCGGGGAAAGAGGGAGTGCTAATTAAGGATGACAAAGGTGGCGCCATGTCTTCATATAACACCCTCCGATAAGACGATCTTTCAAATGCAAATTCACCCCACTGGAACTTCTCATTTAGAAATTTCCATTCTTCAGAAATATCTATAATTGTATCTTGAGTTAAACTTTCTCAGAAGGAACACATTACTTGGTACGAACCAACCGTTCATTTTTTCTCTTTGCTGATCAATCACTCCACCTCTTCAAACGTTTCTTCTAAGGGAGAAAAATAAAGATTCCTAAGGCCATGATTGAAGTTGATGCACAAAGTAGACTAATTGGAGGGCTCAAGAAAATCTATGATGGCATTGATACACTGGCCTTGAAAAAAATGATAAAATTGGCGAGTATGAGAGTTTGGCTCACCCACGATCAAAATAATCAAGCCGATTACACTCGAAATTTTCAAGTTTATACAAATCCGCTTCCATAACAATGAACCAATAGGTAATTAATAGTACTTTCATTTCATAGAGAACGACTATTTTTGGCATTTCTATACAATCTCTAGGTCATCGAGGACATCAACGAGGTAGCTATACGCTGGTTCTGTACAAACCAATTCACCATACAGGATAGAGAAAAATTGTGTAACGAAATTTTTAAACTCGTAATTTCAATACTTTGCCTGCCGGAGATCGCGGTGTATCTAAGTAATCTAGGATCAGGGCAAACTCGCGGCCCTTCAGAGCACTTAGCACTAAGTTTCTGTAGTTAAAAAATGGTGCGTTTCCAACATAAACATTATTAGTAATTTTTGTTCCTACTGGTATCACCTATCCAGAGAAAAAATTTAAAGACAATTTTTCTCCACCCTGTAAACTACCGAGCGATAAATTCTTTCTGAGTAAACAATTTACTATCATATAAACACATATTTAAACTTAAAGACTATTCCCGGAAATATGCCGACTCAGAACATACGTGAGCCCCATTTTGTGAAGTCGCAAACATTGGTTTAACGGAGGGCCGACGATAACGAGACGACAACTTTAAAAACGGAGTTGGATCAATGTAGCGGGTGTTGAGTAGAGGGATAACGGACACAAACGGAGCGGCACAAGAGGGCGACACAGTAGCTGATGGGGGAGATGGGGAAGGGGGGCAAGATTGTGTTATTGCAGAGGGGAATATGAGTTGGGGAGCGGGAGTAGAACAATCAAAACATTTCATTCGGACGTTTGGGGGCGAAGAAAAAAATAATAGTAAGAGAGTGTGTGGGGTGTGAATTGGGGAATAGTTGAGTGGGATACGGAATGAGTGGGGAGTGGGACATATAGCGCCGTTGGCGGATGTTCACGTGGAGAGTTTGGACAAGGGGCGCAAGCGGCCGAGGCTCAATAAGAGAGGGGTGCCGCAAGGGCGCTACCGTGGACCGGTTGCGTTTATTACTTCCATCGGAGTAGGGGAGTGAAGAATATGAGGCAGGCGGGTTCCCTGCAGTTGGGTGAACAAATAGGTTACTGCATCTAATACGAAGAATTGACCCTACAATAGACAATAAAAATAAAAAAATTCCGCATATTGCAATGCAATTCATCACAAAAGTTTTATGGGGACGATAGCGTGACCGTGCAGAGTTCACTACTTCCATGGACAGAGAAGTACATACCAGATGTGTTCAGAAATTAAAGAGAACAAAATTGGTAAGTTTCTCGAAAGTTTGGAGAGTCCGATTGCCATATTGTTATTATGTAGATAAACGTACGATTACATTCTTAGCATATTCATTGTTTACTTTGTCTGGCAGCAGCTAAGTATAAACGTGTTTTTATCAGCTCAGCGATTTTCGGCCAACTTTTATTTGGTTGTTCGTGAGTTTTTGGCCAAAAACAATTATGTAGCGATGTAACCTTCATATTCGCCAGGCATGGCTCCGGAAGAATTTATTCCTTTTTCCAAAAATAAAGAGAACCTTAATTTTCCGTCGTTTTATAAGCATAAATTACATTCAAATAAATCACTGACAGAGTTGAGGGCTATCCCGATGACCCAGTTTGAGAAAAGTTTCGATGATTGGAAGAAGCGCGGGCACAATAGCATAATGGGGGCTATTTCGAAGGCCAAAAAAATAACTTCTTTTCAAGAACAATTATATTCTCATTATTTTATAAACACAATATTTTTTAAACCCCGATCAGTACAGAAATGTAAAAATAGGTCATACCACCCATTACGATGACCCGACCCAACATTCAACCCAGAATTTAGAGAGCGCAAGGTGGTCGTGCAGTACCGGAAAACAGAGGAAAATATTGAAACCACATTACTTCCGGGAATGAAGGTACAATGTTGAATAGAAGAAAAAAATAAGAAAATAAAAGATGGAAATGTATTTCATTCAAATTCTGATACCTTCCCTTTGCCGGTGTCTTATTAAATGCCAACAAAAATTCAAATCGGCACGATCATCATGTAAACACACTCACCGCTTCGTTTCAAACAATGATATCGGTGGAATCAGCCAACGAGCGATATTCTCTCACACGGGAATAGTTGAGAGGGAGTCGGAATGAATAGTGAGTATAAGTTCAACATGGAGAGGGGGGTGCAGGTTTGGACAAGGGGCGGCCATTGTTCATAAAGGGAGGAGTACCGCAAGGGAGCTAGCGTGGACCGGTTGCGTTTATTACTTTAGTGGAGAGGGGAACGAAGTAAATGGGGTAAGCTGGTAGTCCACGTTTTGGTGTAGAAAAATAGTTTCCACCCAACAACGAAAACCAACCCAACATCCATCAGTAAAATAATATACTAGCCCGAAGCGAAACACGTATATGTACTTACATACAAGGAATTCCTTGTAGACATTAAATACTTTCGTAATTTACTGAATAATATGCGACGTACTTTGATGCATGTCGATGATAAAAAGTAGAAATGAGCTGAAGTAATCAAAATAAATTCAATCGCATAAGGTGGAATTTGGTTGAACAAAATAATAAAAATAATAAGTAAAACCTTAATCATACAAATTCAATTTTACTGGTTTTAAGGGTTTCGGAAGATTTTACAAGCTGTATCTAGCTATTTATACATTACCTACTATGTAGAATATATGGCACCCCGTTGAGGAATTCATTACAACATAATATCTCCAAAAACAAACAATATTAAAATACATTCATACAATTCACAATTTTAAATGAGGGAACTAAATGTGAGTCAACATTAGTAGTGCCTCCATTATATTTTCTCATTAAGTCAATTAAAAATCAAATTACTTCTATTATTAAAGCAATTAAAAAATAAACGTAAACACACGCTTATATTACATTTACTCCGGTCATTTATCAAGATGACGACAATGAAGGTGTCGTTAAGTGCTGTGAGAGATGATGACTCAGAGGAAGTAGTTCTAAAATTGAAAAAAAAGATTGATTTACCAGCTAAGAGTAATTCTTACCAAAGGTTCTTCAGAGGACGCTCAAATTGGATACCAGATAGTATCTTGAAATTGTACCCGTAGATTTTTTGTCACTGCGTCATTAAAGCTGACAGCAGCTTGGTAAAGACGATGCATTAGCCCATCAGGATTGCTACATTTGCGTTTTTTGTCGCTTTCAATTTGTCGAACTGGCACCGTCGTGATTCGAGTATCTAATTGAAGGAAAACAGATGTAGCAGTTATACATTTTTTTTAGTTCTCCCACGACTTTTTCTGCGTAGGAGAAAGCAATTGTGCCTCGATTACATGGCTAGCTCGCCCAGGAGAGACCAGTTTTCGCCCCATTTATTTCCCACAAAAGGAAGTCTGTGAGAGGCACGCTCCGCTCATTCTCCGTCCCAAAGATATCATCTCAGCGGCGTGTTACCCCGAACTTCATCGAAGTTCATATCAATCAATCAATCTTTGAGCGGCCCAGACTCTGTCAGCTCCGACCCTCGATATCCTATGAGCCTTCATACCACATAAAATTAACTTAGCTATACTTGGCTTCTTAGAATGAAAACTGAATTATTCAGCAATAAAAGCTCAGACCGCTTATCACTTGTGATGTAGATTTTAGTGGGCTTCGTTAGTTAATATGACTCTTAATAGAATAGGCTATAGATTTACTTAATAAATTCGGAATAGATACATTCTCAGACGACGTCAAACATATCCTTCGTTTACCCTCGTACTATTGTAGACGTGATCACCAGAAGCAGAAAACGAAATAGCCCTCAAGATATCAAGATAGAGAAATTAAAAATATAATTCTTTCTTTGAACGATAGTTAAATTAATTATATAAAAAAATTAAATAAAACATTTAATTCGTTACAAATTTAAAAAATAATTTAGAAATTAAAATTAAATAAATCATAGTAATAACATTAATGGCGTCACTCGCTTGGACGATTCATTGCATGTTTTTATTTTTATGTTTCAGCCTTCCATGGAATTGCTATGGGAATAACTAACCGTAGCAAGTAAGGCCTTAGAACGAATATGGACGTATATTCCGTTATTAAGCGTAATATTTTCAAGACCATTCGGTGCGAATGTGGGTGTCCTCTTGCATGTTGGTGATTGATCACCCCCTGCCAAACACCCAATAGGTGGCTCACAAGCTATTATGTAGATGTAGTTATAGATAGCTAACACCCCAGATATTAGACCAATTATTAGAAAAATTGAATATTTTTTCAACTAATGAATATGCTAAGTAGAGTTGCGCTGTTTTTAGTTATTTTTCATCTCTCATCATCAACATATCTCTTCAAGTTTTCAACTTCCAAGGTACAACGAGTTAGTTAGTTGTAAATTAGGCTCGGCCTTGTCACAATAAGGGTACAGTTGTACCACGGCGGTAGGTGAAACGCTCAAACAGTTGTGATTGTTCATTGATCTTCGAAAGAAATAAATATGCAAAGCAATGCAATGAGTTCTGCTACATAAACGGTTTCTCTGAGATTCAATTACCCCAATTTAACTTTCTGAAATTTAATGGTAATGAAAATGATTTTAATGTTTGGAAAGGAAATTGCTTAGCTTTTCTACAAAACACACACTTTATTGCCGACTAGTTTCGGTTACACTGTACCATTATCAAGACTAGTGATACACATCAGAATTTGCCGGTATATATACTCTGTGGTCGGGTGATTGGAGGGGAAGGGGAGGGGGTAGAGGTAAGTGACGGGGAAGGTGAAGGAGGGAAGAGATAGGGAGAAAAACCAGAGGTAGTTACAAAGTAGAGCGTGGGTTGGCGTCACAAGGATTTTTTGGGGTGTAATAGTGGAATGTCTAGAAGGGGGGAGTGGAAAGGGAAAAGGTGGTCATTAGCAATGGGTTCTTTCCTCTTTACAATTTTTAAAATTTCCAACTGTTCTCTGATGTCCAGCTGTGTTCCTTTTTTGACTCGGTGAAGCAATTCCGGGGTAAAATCCGCTTGGTGGCCTTCCTCCCGAAGATGGGTAGCGAATTGGGACATCCCAGTGTTGTTGTAGTAATCGCGCCGGTGTTCCTCCGCTCGTACGGTCAGACTTCTTCCTGTTTGTCCTATGTATTTGGAGTCACAATCACCACACCTTAATTGGTAGACCCCGCTCTTGAGGGCTGAATCAGTGGGGTCCTTGACTGAAGGTAGCATGCTCTTCAGGTTAGAATTATTGTAAAAGGCCGGTTTTATGTTGATTACTTTGAGTAATTTTTCCAATTTAATAGAAGGTTGGCCTAAATATTTTATGCGTCGCCATGACTGTTGATCCGTGGGGGTGGTAGAGTAAATACCTCTGAGTAAGAATTTTCTCTTTTTGCTTTCAAACAAATCGTTGATCAATTTTTCGGTGTAACCATTGGCTATCGCGATTTTTGTGATGGTGGTAATTTCTGAAAGGAGATCTGAGGGCTCTAAAGGGATCGACAAAGCTCTATGCAGCATGCAATGAAAGGCTGACAATTTTTGGGTTATGGCATGCTTGGAAGTTGCGTGGATGACTTGGTCTGTATGAGTAGACTTTCGGTAAATGGAGAACTTATGCTCGCCGTCTTTAATGGAAATATTTAGATCTAAATAATTTAGAGTGCTGCCCTCTTGTAACTCCATAGTGAACTTGATATTTGAATTTAAAGCATTGATAAGGCGTAAAAAATTTCTTAGTTGCCTCTTCGTTCCCGTCCATAAACAAAGTATGTCATCTACATAGCGGAACCAATAATGAACATTCTTTAGGAGGGGTGGTCACTATTGAAAAGTTTCTTTTCTAAATTGTTCACAAATATTTCGGATAGCAGAGGTGACAATGGGGAGCCCATAGCTAAACCGTCTCTTTGTAGGTAGAAGTTTCCGTTAAACATGAAATAATTTTGATTTGTACACACTTTCAATAAAGATATTAGTTCGTCGCAAATGAGTTGGGGCGTTTTAGCTTCGTGTAGCACTTCCTTGGCCAGGAGCACTGCTTCATCTCTTGGAACACTCGTGAATAAGTTCACCACGTCAAAGGAAACTAGCATAGAATTTTTAGGCGGTGTTATTTTTGATAACAATGTTGTCAATTCTATGGAATTCTTAATACTGTGTTTTGCAAGGAAATTGGAATGTTCCATGAATTTGCACTTCACCACTTTGGATAGGGAATGCACTGGGGAGCCTATGCCTGAGACCACCGGGCGGATGGGAATGGAAGGTTTGTGCACTTTGGGCATGCCATAAAATCTGGGGGCAGTGGGATTCATCTCTGTTACATTCCACTTTTCACTTGGGGTGAGGACCATTTTTATTTTGGAAATAGCACTTTTACACTCTGCTTGGCATTTCTTGGTGGGATCTTTTTCTAACAGTTGCACATGATTTTTTGCAATAAATTCTAAACATTTGTCAATGTAAATCTGTTGGTCCATGATCACTGTTGCGTTCCCTTTGTCTGCTTTAATGGCTACCACGTTCGCTGCTTTAAATGATTTCTTGATTGAGTTTATTATGGCTCTTTCTCGGTCCCGGGCAGATGGTTTCTCGTTATCATGTCGCCACTCTTTTTTAAACAATGAATTTAAACTATTGGCAAAAACACTCTTGATCATGTGATCTTCTCGTTTTAAAGCGACTTCACAATCCACTACTAGGTCTTCAAAATCTTCGGTTTTGTTTTTAAGATTCGGACAGTATTTAAGGCCTTTTTCAAGTAGTTTAATCTCTACAGGTTGGAACTGGTGCTGTGATAAGTTAATTACTCTTTGGTGGAACGTTTGGGGCATGGGACTTACAGTTGCCATCCTTGTTGATTCTGCAGTTTCTTTCCTTGACGGTGTTGCTGTTTCTCCAGGTTGTTGTCGTCGGTGTTGTTGATTCTCCAGTTGTCTCTCCAAGTTTCGTAGTTTCTTCTTAACCGTCTGCAACTTCTTGTAGGCAATTTCACTTGCCAAACCCCTCACTCGGTCGTCAAACACCGTCCACTCAGCCCAATGAAAGGACTTCGTCAGCTCTGTGTACAGAAGATATCTATATACGGCTACATTGTTTCGTTTCGCGTACCAATATTGCAGTTCCTTCTTGATCCAGGTCTTTTTGGCTGCTTCCAAGGCGTAGAAAGCGGCTGGTGAAGTTGAGTTGCTCCGGAGATTTACATATTTGGGAATGAGGTTACGGGCTAGACATCTACTGTTGAAATATATGTTAATCATGATAACTCGGAATTTAATAGTCAATTTCTTGTACCACTTGGCCTGTACTGCGGTGCTAGCAGACTTGATGAATTCAATTGTTGAGGCCTTCACTTTGTAGAATTCCATATTTAATGTTTGGAAAGGAAATTGCTTAGCTTTTCTACAAAACACACACTTTATTGCCGACTAGTTTCGGTTACACTGTACCATTATCAAGACTAGTGATACACATCAGAATTTGCCGGTATATATACTCTGTGGTCGGGTGATTGGAGGGGAAGGGGAGGGGGTAGAGGTAAGTGACGGGGAAGGTGAAGGAGGGAAGAGATAGGGAGAAAAACCAGAGGTAGTTACAAAGTAGAGCGTGGGTTGGCGTCACAAGGATTTTTTGGGGTGTAATAGTGGAATGTCTAGAAGGGGGGAGTGGAAAGGGAAAAGGTGGTCATTAGCAATGGGTTCTTTCCTCTTTACAATTTTTAAAATTTCCAACTGTTCTCTGATGTCCAGCTGTGTTCCTTTTTTGACTCGGTGAAGCAATTCCGGGGTAAAATCCGCTTGGTGGCCTTCCTCCCGAAGATGGGTAGCGAATTGGGACATCCCAGTGTTGTTGTAGTAATCGCGCCGGTGTTCCTCCGCTCGTACGGTCAGACTTCTTCCTGTTTGTCCTATGTATTTGGAGTCACAATCACCACACCTTAATTGGTAGACCCCGCTCTTGAGGGCTGAATCAGTGGGGTCCTTGACTGAAGGTAGCATGCTCTTCAGGTTAGAATTATTGTAAAAGGCCGGTTTTATGTTGATTACTTTGAGTAATTTTTCCAATTTAATAGAAGGTTGGCCTAAATATTTTATGCGTCGCCATGACTGTTGATCCGTGGGGGTGGTAGAGTAAATACCTCTGAGTAAGAATTTTCTCTTTTTGCTTTCAAACAAATCGTTGATCAATTTTTCGGTGTAACCATTGGCTATCGCGATTTTTGTGATGGTGGTAATTTCTGAAAGGAGATCTGAGGGCTCTAAAGGGATCGACAAAGCTCTATGCAGCATGCAATGAAAGGCTGACAATTTTTGGGTTATGGCATGCTTGGAAGTTGCGTGGATGACTTGGTCTGTATGAGTAGACTTTCGGTAAATGGAGAACTTATGCTCGCCGTCTTTAATGGAAATATTTAGATCTAAATAATTTAGAGTGCTGCCCTCTTGTAACTCCATAGTGAACTTGATATTTGAATTTAAAGCATTGATAAGGCGTAAAAAATTTCTTAGTTGCCTCTTCGTTCCCGTCCATAAACAAAGTATGTCATCTACATAGCGGAACCAATAATGAACATTCTTTAGGAGGGGGTGGTCACTATTGAAAAGTTTCTTTTCTAAATTGTTCACAAATATTTCGGATAGCAGAGGTGACAATGGGGAGCCCATAGCTAAACCGTCTCTTTGTAGGTAGAAGTTTCCGTTAAACATGAAATAATTTTGATTTGTACACACTTTCAATAAAGATATTAGTTCGTCGCAAATGAGTTGGGGCGTTTTAGCTTCGTGTAGCACTTCCTTGGCCAGGAGCACTGCTTCATCTCTTGGAACACTCGTGAATAAGTTCACCACGTCAAAGGAAACTAGCATAGAATTTTTAGGCGGTGTTATTTTTGATAACAATGTTGTCAATTCTATGGAATTCTTAATACTGTGTTTTGCAAGGAAATTGGAATGTTCCATGAATTTGCACTTCACCACTTTGGATAGGGAATGCACTGGGGAGCCTATGCCTGAGACCACCGGGCGGATGGGAATGGAAGGTTTGTGCACTTTGGGCATGCCATAAAATCTGGGGGCAGTGGGATTCATCTCTGTTACATTCCACTTTTCACTTGGGGTGAGGACCATTTTTATTTTGGAAATAGCACTTTTACACTCTGCTTGGCATTTCTTGGTGGGATCTTTTTCTAACAGTTGCACATGATTTTTTGCAATAAATTCTAAACATTTGTCAATGTAAATCTGTTGGTCCATGATCACTGTTGCGTTCCCTTTGTCTGCTTTAATGGCTACCACGTTCGCTGCTTTAAATGATTTCTTGATTGAGTTTATTATGGCTCTTTCTCGGTCCCGGGCAGATGGTTTCTCGTTATCATGCCGCCACTCTTTTTTAAACAATGAATTTAAACTATTGGCAAAAACACTCTTGATCATGTGATCTTCTCGTTTTAAAGCGACTTCACAATCCACTACTAGGTCTTCAAAATCTTCGGTTTTGTTTTTAAGATTCGGACAGTATTTAAGGCCTTTTTCAAGTAGTTTAATCTCTACAGGTTGGAACTGGTGCTGTGATAAGTTAATTACTCTTTGGTGGAACGTTTGGGGCATGGGACTTACAGTTGCCATCCTTGTTGATTCTGCAGTTTCTTTCCTTGACGGTGTTGCTGTTTCTCCAGGTTGTTGTCGTCGGTGTTGTTGATTCTCCAGTTGTCTCTCCAAGTTTCGTAGTTTCTTCTTAACCGTCTGCAACTTCTTGTAGGCAATTTCACTTGCCAAACCCCTCACTCGGTCGTCAAACACCGTCCACTCAGCCCAATGAAAGGACTTCGTCAGCTCTGTGTACAGAAGATATCTATATACGGCTACATTGTTTCGTTTCGCGTACCAATATTGCAGTTCCTTCTTGATCCAGGTCTTTTTGGCTGCTTCCAAGGCGTAGAAAGCGGCTGGTGAAGTTGAGTTGCTCCGGAGATTTACATATTTGGGAATGAGGTTACGGGCTAGACATCTACTGTTGAAATATATGTTAATCATGATAACTCGGAATTTAATAGTCAATTTCTTGTACCACTTGGCCTGTACTGCGGTGCTAGCAGACTTGATGAATTCAATTGTTGAGGCCTTCACTTTGTAGAATTCCATATTTAATGTTTGGAAAGGAAATTGCTTAGCTTTTCTACAAAACACACACTTTATTGCCGACTAGTTTCGGTTACACTGTACCATTATCAAGACTAGTGATACACATCAGAATTTGCCGGTATATATACTCTGTGGTCGGGTGATTGGAGGGGAAGGGGAGGGGGTAGAGGTAAGTGACGGGGAAGGTGAAGGAGGGAAGAGATAGGGAGAAAAACCAGAGGTAGTTACAAAGTAGAGCGTGGGTTGGCGTCACAAGGATTTTTTGGGGTGTAATAGTGGAATGTCTAGAAGGGGGGAGTGGAAAGGGAAAAGGTGGTCATTAGCAATGGGTTCTTTCCTCTTTACAATTTTTAAAATTTCCAACTGTTCTCTGATGTCCAGCTGTGTTCCTTTTTTGACTCGGTGAAGCAATTCCGGGGTAAAATCCGCTTGGTGGCCTTCCTCCCGAAGATGGGTAGCGAATTGGGACATCCCAGTGTTGTTGTAGTAATCGCGCCGGTGTTCCTCCGCTCGTACGGTCAGACTTCTTCCTGTTTGTCCTATGTATTTGGAGTCACAATCACCACACCTTAATTGGTAGACCCCGCTCTTGAGGGCTGAATCAGTGGGGTCCTTGACTGAAGGTAGCATGCTCTTCAGGTTAGAATTATTGTAAAAGGCCGGTTTTATGTTGATTACTTTGAGTAATTTTTCCAATTTAATAGAAGGTTGGCCTAAATATTTTATGCGTCGCCATGACTGTTGATCCGTGGGGGTGGTAGAGTAAATACCTCTGAGTAAGAATTTTCTCTTTTTGCTTTCAAACAAATCGTTGATCAATTTTTCGGTGTAACCATTGGCTATCGCGATTTTTGTGATGGTGGTAATTTCTGAAAGGAGATCTGAGGGCTCTAAAGGGATCGACAAAGCTCTATGCAGCATGCAATGAAAGGCTGACAATTTTTGGGTTATGGCATGCTTGGAAGTTGCGTGGATGACTTGGTCTGTATGAGTAGACTTTCGGTAAATGGAGAACTTATGCTCGCCGTCTTTAATGGAAATATTTAGATCTAAATAATTTAGAGTGCTGCCCTCTTGTAACTCCATAGTGAACTTGATATTTGAATTTAAAGCATTGATAAGGCGTAAAAAATTTCTTAGTTGCCTCTTCGTTCCCGTCCATAAACAAAGTATGTCATCTACATAGCGGAACCAATAATGAACATTCTTTAGGAGGGGGTGGTCACTATTGAAAAGTTTCTTTTCTAAATTGTTCACAAATATTTCGGATAGCAGAGGTGACAATGGGGAGCCCATAGCTAAACCGTCTCTTTGTAGGTAGAAGTTTCCGTTAAACATGAAATAATTTTGATTTGTACACACTTTCAATAAAGATATTAGTTCGTCGCAAATGAGTTGGGGCGTTTTAGCTTCGTGTAGCACTTCCTTGGCCAGGAGCACTGCTTCATCTCTTGGAACACTCGTGAATAAGTTCACCACGTCAAAGGAAACTAGCATAGAATTTTTAGGCGGTGTTATTTTTGATAACAATGTTGTCAATTCTATGGAATTCTTAATACTGTGTTTTGCAAGGAAATTGGAATGTTCCATGAATTTGCACTTCACCACTTTGGATAGGGAATGCACTGGGGAGCCTATGCCTGAGACCACCGGGCGGATGGGAATGGAAGGTTTGTGCACTTTGGGCATGCCATAAAATCTGGGGGCAGTGGGATTCATCTCTGTTACATTCCACTTTTCACTTGGGGTGAGGACCATTTTTATTTTGGAAATAGCACTTTTACACTCTGCTTGGCATTTCTTGGTGGGATCTTTTTCTAACAGTTGCACATGATTTTTTGCAATAAATTCTAAACATTTGTCAATGTAAATCTGTTGGTCCATGATCACTGTTGCGTTCCCTTTGTCTGCTTTAATGGCTACCACGTTCGCTGCTTTAAATGATTTCTTGATTGAGTTTATTATGGCTCTTTCTCGGTCCCGGGCAGATGGTTTCTCGTTATCATGCCGCCACTCTTTTTTAAACAATGAATTTAAACTATTGGCAAAAACACTCTTGATCATGTGATCTTCTCGTTTTAAAGCGACTTCACAATCCACTACTAGGTCTTCAAAATCTTCGGTTTTGTTTTTAAGATTCGGACAGTATTTAAGGCCTTTTTCAAGTAGTTTAATCTCTACAGGTTGGAACTGGTGCTGTGATAAGTTAATTACTCTTTGGTGGAACGTTTGGGGCATGGGACTTACAGTTGCCATCCTTGTTGATTCTGCAGTTTCTTTCCTTGACGGTGTTGCTGTTTCTCCAGGTTGTTGTCGTCGGTGTTGTTGATTCTCCAGTTGTCTCTCCAAGTTTCGTAGTTTCTTCTTAACCGTCTGCAACTTCTTGTAGGCAATTTCACTTGCCAAACCCCTCACTCGGTCGTCAAACACCGTCCACTCAGCCCAATGAAAGGACTTCGTCAGCTCTGTGTACAGAAGATATCTATATACGGCTACATTGTTTCGTTTCGCGTACCAATATTGCAGTTCCTTCTTGATCCAGGTCTTTTTGGCTGCTTCCAAGGCGTAGAAAGCGGCTGGTGAAGTTGAGTTGCTCCGGAGATTTACATATTTGGGAATGAGGTTACGGGCTAGACATCTACTGTTGAAATATATGTTAATCATGATAACTCGGAATTTAATAGTCAATTTCTTGTACCACTTGGCCTGTACTGCGGTGCTAGCAGACTTGATGAATTCAATTGTTGAGGCCTTCACTTTGTAGAATTCCATATTTAATGTTTGGAAAGGAAATTGCTTAGCTTTTCTACAAAACACACACTTTATTGCCGACTAGTTTCGGTTACACTGTACCATTATCAAGACTAGTGATACACATCAGAATTTGCCGGTATATATACTCTGTGGTCGGGTGATTGGAGGGGAAGGGGAGGGGGTAGAGGTAAGTGACGGGGAAGGTGAAGGAGGGAAGAGATAGGGAGAAAAACCAGAGGTAGTTACAAAGTAGAGCGTGGGTTGGCGTCACAAGGATTTTTTGGGGTGTAATAGTGGAATGTCTAGAAGGGGGGAGTGGAAAGGGAAAAGGTGGTCATTAGCAATGGGTTCTTTCCTCTTTACAATTTTTAAAATTTCCAACTGTTCTTTGATTTTCTTTCTATGATTTTCTTTTAGTGACATTTCTCAGACTTTAAATAATCCGGACCCAGGTTTTGACTAAATTTTTATCTTTGAAATAATTGCGACACAGTCAGCACCCGTGATAGAATCATTAACCAACTAAAATTTTACCATATAATTTGTTGAGTGTATATATACTCAACATATTTTATGGTAAATAATGGTTGTTGAGTATACATAGTATAGTATATAGTATATGAGTTGAATAATTTTCACCAATTGACATGGAGTTTCACAAAGCTTCGCCAACCAACGTTTGGACTATGAAAGTGACTTTATAACACCCAAAACTGGGTCGAAACAATTATAAATTTGGAGAAATATCAAAAAGTTAAAATTTCATTGAAAGTCGTTGCCGGGTTTTCAACCGGGCAAAGGATTGCCAATATTTAAAGGAAATATGGATATCCCATCTGATAACCCGACAAAAATTTATAAACATCAAACGCAGTTGAAACTTCATATTTTTCTTCTATTTCCATTAAGTTACGCTGAGTTAAATGTGGCTCCGTGAAATTTTATTTTCATTAAGTTACGCTAAGTTACGATAAGTTGAATGTGGCTTCATGAATCCCATCCCCTGTTTCTCCATGGAGGGGTACTTCTCCACTCACCCATTGCGTTCTCCCCCTCCATGAACCCTAATTGAAGCTCTCCCTTACTAAGGGGCGGCAGCCCTCGACTCCATTCTTCTCCCCTACTCTCCTATTCACCCCGTCCCAACATAAACTCAGCTTTGAATAGGGCGGACTAATCGATGACCCAATCTTTTCCTTTTCCGTCCATTATTGCTCTCACGGAATAGCCCTCCACCACCCCCTCTCCGCTTTATCCCTCGCGACCAATTCGTCCTCCCCCTCTTCAACATAAGGATTGCGCACGCTCCCAGTAAGTTTACATTTTCAAAGTCAATTTGTCTCCGTATCCTCACTCTATACAAAACTCACTCAATGGTGATATATACGCGCTTTGCCTTCCCGTATGAGTTCATTCTACATCAACATGACATCTAGCGATCTATCTAGAGGGTAGATTAAAAAATAAATATTATATTCCACGCAGTTTTTCAAGGGGACTAAGAGGAGCTACAATAGGGTAGTTGCCTTCATCAAAGAAAACGAAAAGCATTGATTGCGATTCGTTACCCACCATTAGTGTATTCATTATATACAAATTATTTCGTTTTAGAAATACCGGTTTAGACGAATGGCAATGGTCCATTTTTATCCTCATTTGAAAAGGGCCAGATTGGCGCCCATGCGATGCCACTCCACGTGACGTCACAGGGACCTAATTTCTACACGAGAAGATAGGAGTTTTACGTCGTCTGAGATTACCAATGCATGCATGAGGCGTAGAGCTCAGGGTAACATGTCTTAATAATCACTTATTAAAACTGGCTAAGGTCGGAAAGTTTTCTTCATTTGATAAGGTATTAATAACCCTTATTTAAGACAAGCGCTACCAGCCAGCAGGGTACTCAGCTACCCGCTAGCAGCCTGCGTCGTATCAGCGCTAAGCCTCGCCTCAAGGTCACCTTGAAAATTTTGCTGAAAATGCGCTTTGCGCACTTGAAAATTTTCACTTTTCATTTAATCGCGAAAAATAGATATCGTCATTTAAAAATCTAAATGCGTGAAATACGTACTCCAGGTTTAATAATCTTTCGATTTAGGCAATAAAAAAATAATAGGAAACCACCCTATTACACCACATAGAAGGCTGATTTTTTTTTTGTCCCTTCAGTCGCATTTTAATCAGTTTTCGAAAATTTCCGCGGCGCGGTGATGAGTGCAATGCGATCAAATTTTTCCCAATATTTTTCAGAATTACATTTTATTTGCGAGGAATTGCTTTGAAAAGTAATGAAGTGAATGAATTGAAAATGAAGTAATGAAAAGTAATGAGATCATGTCACCATGAATATAAATTTCGGTAAACACCCCTAATTATACCTTTTTATCCCGTGAAATTCGGATCACTTTGTCTGTCAACGACGCGAGTGGAGACTTTTGTAAACCCATTTAAATGCGCGGTGGGCGACAATACATTATGAAGCCGACCTGAGCATTCTCTATTGTAATATTCGTGCTGCATGCATTCAATCTACATCGATATGACGTTTAAGGAGCCACCTAGAGAGTAGATTCAATAAATAAACATATTCCACACAGTATTTATTGAAAAATCTACCGGTTTCGACCTTCTCTTGTCATTTCCAAGAGGGAACTTAGCAACAGAAACATAAAGTTATGCTAGTCATCTAACAACTATTCTGGTTAATAATGCTTTACTATTTAACAAGAAAATGCATATGATAATGAAAACTATTGCCAAACAAGCATATAGAGAAGTAATGTTTGCATTCTAATAAAAAGTTTTGTTGAGCGGTAATTTGTTACCTCTCGATAATGATCTGTAAAGATCGAAACCGGTAGAGTTTTCAATAAATTTGTGTGGAGTATTACTATATTAATTTTCTTATCTATCATATCACCATTCCACGAAGTGAACTTGCGAACCATTGATTTGATACCCATAGGGTGTTTGACAGGGAGTAAGTACTTCCACCGAACATAAATTATGCTACATAATATAACGGGCATCTTTAAACGCTGGAAAGGGATTCTGAAGATAAAATGGACGAATAGGGAGAGAAATGAGGGGGCATATAGAAGAATAGTAGAAGAAAGGACTCTATTGATCACTAAAGACAAAAGAGGAATACGGTGAATTAGTCATACAATGAGACACAACAGTAACATTGAAAACGTAATTAATCGAGAAATTGATGGGTTGATCGATGTACCTTGTTAACCAGAAATTAGAGTACACCAACATTTGTGAGTAAGGGAATAATTTAATTCCAAGAGCTGATATTATTTTAGATTGATGGAAAAGTACCAGAGGAAAGACAAGGATAGGGCGAGAAGAATACGGGGAGTAAGCACCTAAGACAGGTAGAAAAAAACTTGCTTGGGATAGGGAGGAATAGAGAGCTGTAGTTTACCACTCTTTAGGGATGTGCGAGTAAATGGAAATGCAAGTCTACTATCATGAAGCTCATGTCACCAGTGGCGTAACTATGGGGGAGGATGAGGGGATGTATGAGGTCATTATCAAGAGGTAATAATTTACCCCCCCCCCCCCAAAGCCACACAAAACTCTTGTGGTTTTTATCGAGATAAGTTGAGGAAAATGTTCTAACTCAGGTAACCCGAATACCACCCAAAATGTCTGAAATCGTGATATAGCCTCACATTTTGCCTCTAGAATGCCCAATTTGCGATAAATTAAATAATTTTTCAAATTTCATCCCCTCGTTGTTTCTTTTGAAGGAAATTATTTCCCTAGATGAACCCCATTAAATATAGAATTAAATTGAAACTAGAAGCTTTTACGTGGTGGAAGGGCTCCATATTAGCAATGAAAAACACTTCGTTACTTCAACAATTTATTTATAAAGTACAACCAGCATTCTGAACTCCCTTTTGAGCCACTCCCGCATGTTTGCATACCCAAGCTTGCGTAAGATTGGGAGATTAAGTCATCATAGAGTTTCATTAAAGATGGAGCGGCATTTTACCATTCTTGGGATTTCAATTCCAAGAATGAATATCGAAAAACCATTTACCTTCTTTGATCATTCATAAGTAATGAATTCCCTCAAGAGATAACAAATAATCGCACGTTAGTAATGAAAGACTCTTCGTTACTTGCACTTTTTATTAATTACAACCTGTTTCGGCCATAACGTTATCATCAAGTACATAAATACCTAAACAATAAATAAGTATTTAGGTATTTGAAAATGGCGTAACAGCCAAAACGGTGATAATATTTAAATAAACTGTGGAAGTAACGAAGTGTTTGTCATTGCTACTATAAAATAGTTGCAGAGACTGATGGCATTTTAAATTTTCAATTGGCGGCAAGACATAACACTATGGCGCCGGACGACTTTGGACGAAACATGTTTGGCCATTTCATGGTCAAGGGGACGCCCTGTTATTATTTCTGAACGTTCTGGTCTCCTCAAAATAAACACTGGTGGACTAATCACGCTTCGGATGGCCTTGCCTTGGGAAGGAACCGAACAAGCTCGTGAAGAGAGGACCAAGGACGACTGGAGATTGAATCTGGATGGGCGAGTAAAGGAGATTAATCGATAAGACTGCCATTGTACGAGGTTCCCGTCGCCTAAGGCATCTCCTGCTTCAACGACGATGAGTCACCTTTGACTCCGGGCCATCGAGACGAAGGGGGTGACGAAAAAGAGCCCACAGTATACTTACATGTCACCCTCAGCTCAATCTCTTCCTAAAAAGTACATATTTGTAGAGATTTCTGGTTGAATATACAAAAATGACTCACTCGAGTGTATAGGAGACCAATTGTCAACACAATATTTCTCTCGGTATTGCTGCGCTAGTTGATCGCCGGGACCTCAAAGGCAGGGGACTATTCATTAACATTGGGTGCTTTCCATTCATCGACACACGTCGACACTAGTCGACTTGTGTCGATGTGAGTCGCCGACTGTTGTGACACGAGTCAACAAACGATTACGCGCAGGAATTCGAGAGTTATAACCAGGTTCCGTGAGTCGAAAATAGCCGACGCATGAGTGGCATGAATGGAAAGCGCCCATTATTAATGGCAATTACAGATCATTTAACTGTCTTTCTCTTTTCCCGCTACATGTACCTCGCGCACGAGGTAGAGTGACCGATTTCATTGTATTAACCCCGCCTTTATGGCTCCAAATGTTATTTTCCATTCAGAATCCTTACTTCCATAAACTCATATTCAATATGTTCCCAACTTTGATTCTTTTTTTCATCCCTAATCAATCTTGCACCACCTCCAACGCAATTTTTTGTGCATAGAAGATTAATTTTCGAAACGATAAATTCACAATTCCGACGCCAAGAAGACGCTTAGATTTGGCCTCCAATTTTTAAAACTTCCTCACTCAAATAAACCTGATACATTCACACACAACAAAAAGGAAAATTAGTGAATGGAACGAAGTCCGTAGAGAATTATTTAAACCCTTTCATCCTCATACATGAATTTAAAAATGAATATCATAAATGCATGCGAGGACCTTGATGTAGACTATTTATGCAACTTTATCGTTGATATCAATACCTATATACATATGCAAATTTCACGATATTTTGACCATATATAATTTTTCTTCCATTTCGCCTCACACTTTTTGGCATAATATCTCGCCAAATATCACATTTTTGGTCAGTATCTTTTGATATAACGTCATATCGGCACTATGCCTACATTTAATCGCACTGCATTGCGTAAATAAATATATCAAAACGTATTTGGAGTTCATTCGCAGCCTTATCATCTAGGCAAATAGGTATGTTTCCGTTTTATTGAGGATAAGGTGATACAGAAGAATGAAAATCTATATAGTAACTTAATATATAACTAGAATTTTCGATCACTGAAGAACACTATGAACGGAAATGGTCGGACACCAACAAATGACGTACTTGTTAATCATTAGATTTCCATAAATAAAAGTAATTATTTCAAATCGATACGGCTGGATAAAGAGACACGAACTACTACTTCCATTTTTATATGCATACCGGTAAATCCAAAGAAGTCCGAAGTTTTGCCACAATATGAGTGTTTCAAAACTGAGCGAAGGAAATAGCAATTCAATGAGGCAATTCAGTTTAAAATTAAAAAAAAAAACAAATTATATTGACGGACTTAAAGGGAATATAACATGGGAATCGTTTTACAATAGGTTTATTCAGCATGATATTTATAACCTGAAGAACACTAAATAATTACATATCATGTCCTGGAAAACCATGAAGAATTGTCACCCAGCTGCGTTCAAATAAGTGTGAAAATTAGAAGGGGAAAAACGGTTTTTAGAGGTGATGTTGGCGGAGTCCCTCAAGGAACGACCTTTACCCTCTTTCACTCAAACCCTTATTGTCCTTCGGAATCCCTCTAGTCCTATCCGTCACCTGCCACCTCAGAGCAGTTCACGTATGGAGCTACTTCCTCATGCCTCGGGGAAAAACCTCTCATAGCATCTGTTCCCGAAGTGGCTTACGTCGTTCGCTTTCCTCTGCTATCGACTAATTCCCTTTTAGGCTCCGAACAAGGAAAGCAACCGTTCGATCCTGGGAAACTCTTATCACCACTTCCTAAGCTCACAGACTTGCATCCACCTCCTGCGCCTGTTTCGAAGGTTTTCCGTTAACGGCTACGCTTTTGTTGCAAAACTTGGGGGATCGTTACCAGCCGACGATATCTGTGAACGTTCGGGCGTCATGTACGTTACGAGTGGTCTCCTGTGAGTCGGAGAGATATTAGGAGTATACAGGGTGTGAGGACATGTGTAAAGCAATTCACAATTTTCGTTACATACGAGGCATGTGTCTGCACATTCTGATGAATGAGTTGGAGTGCACTGAAACTCGTATCTCGTAAGCGACAAATTTCAATAACGAATGCAGCAGTTCATGAGTTTATTCCCCTAACAATTTATTAGGTTCATAGGACTGCGCGAATACTTGCATGTATCAGAGTCCACATTTAATAGCACCATAGCCAATATAAGATAATTATAATTGTAAATACTATCCGCATACATTTTTTGGCATATTGTAACTCATGCACGAATATACTTACCACGCTAACTATTCGTTTTTCTATTACTAACTAGAACTTTTGTCATGGTATTATGTTCGTGTCATTAGCACTCTCTTAGTCACAGATCTGACCACGTGTCGTTGCCCTTTGTGCTTGGCCTATGTCCGGCGAACGAACGCGTTTCTGATTAAAGCTGGAACGAGTGCTGTATGCAAGGTGTGGAATGATCACGTGCCACACACCATGGCTCTTGCGGTATCTCGTAGATGTAGATTTAAACGGATAATGCAACGAATTGTTATTACTCATGATCGTAGGTCATTAAAGAGGGTACCTCTAACTGAACCATTATTTAACAATGGAATTAACTTCTCTGTTTTAATCCAATACTAATTTCTCTCCTTTCAAAAATTATTTGTACCACAGAAGACTGATATTGTCATATGTTAATGATGTTTTAGTGTTTCTTTCTTATTCAGAAGGTATGTTTAAGTAGTACGAGCCTCAGGAATCACAAATACTTCACTTAATTAAGCTCTCTGATATGCGCACCACTTAAAGAAGCTATAAATATATTACAGCATAAATTACAATACGAATGCGGGGAGGTGGAAATATTTTATATAAGAACCGACAATCTGAGGTAGGTTGGCAAATGCTTAAAAAATACGGATAATCGATGATAGAACGGAAATATAAATTTTTTTACATATTCTTTGAAACCCGAGAAATATTAACTATCCGCATTAATATTTACGTATTGTTTTCATCATTGTACATTTTTCATGATCATGTAATGCGCATGGGGAAATCTGTTGCATACTTCAAGCTAGGCACCCTCTGTCAAACACCAAATCGGTAAAATTAATAGTTTGTGAGGTTACTTAGTGGAATCGAAATAAAATAATTCGATTCTTGTCCCAGATTGTCGTTCGATGTCGTGGAAGACTGTAAGGACTGTACATGTAAAACTGCGGTATAGAAATAAATATTTAAATTCTTTAAAAAAATACCTTGCTTCTTGTAGGAGTTTGTCGTTCGATGTCGTGGAAGGCTAAGGATTACGGGACATTTTTGAGCGACCATTGAACGGTCATCTTTACGATTCCATCTTTGTGCAGATCGGTACTGGTACAATTATCTTGTGAAGCCTCCATTTCTACGGCTGTTATCCGTGACGTCTCAAGTATGCACTTATAATGATAGATTAAAAATTTAACTTTTTTGTATTCATCATAGTTTTTACTAAAATACTGACAGTGAGTGGAATACAACATGGTTTAATTTTTAACGTATTACCCAAGAGGTGACTCGCAAGGTGCTATGCAAAAGTAGAAGTAGAACGCTCTCGGGTCGCGAATCAAGCAAGAGGTCGGAATATTTTGGCAAGCATTTTTGAGCTGCAATTGGATAACCATTGTTATTGAGGGACCTTGCCCTTGTCCCTCCATAAGTTGGCTTCAAGTGCCCTATTATCAGCCGCCAGCCCTTCCTCAACGCTTCTCGCTTTGTAGCCGGAACTCGTCGCTATCGCCCCATCGACCGAAATAGACACAATGAATGATACCGGCGAATTTTCATGCGCAAAGGTCCAGTCATTCTTTCGCTACATATCTTCCCCTCCGACTCTTTCTCCGGGCAACCCGTAATGGATGTGGAGTCACGGACGACCGCTCTCTCGAAAGCTGATCAAATAATATGCTCCCATCTCTCCCGTAGTCTTTAGCCCTCTTCACTCTGCGGTCCACTGAACAAATAGGAAAAAAACAAGCCGAGAGGAAAAAAATGAAGATCTGCCGGAAGATCCTTGAATTGTCAGTCTTTATCCTTTCAAAGCTCCCCGCTTACTCGTTGACGTTCGTGCTTTGCTCATAGCTTCATGGCGTCGACGAAGTAACACTTGTTTGGTGCGGTAATTGTCGCTTCAATCGTAGCCTACGTTACCGTAGGCTACACTTCAACATCCTGCTGCTTCCATATAAAACTAAATTCCGCGGTGAAAGGAAGACTTGCAATTTTTCACGATTATATGTGTTTCATATTATTTCAATACGGAAAAATTCATCATATACAATCTATCGCATGCAAAACTTTTCATCAATATCAAATGAAATTATTTTTAACATTGTGTTGGATATTCGGATCCCACCAATTCTCCTTTAGTTGCTTCAGTCCTCAACTTAAAAATTTTCCTCATAGAAGCACCTCAATCCGTTCACAATCTGAATTTAGCCGGTTGTTTTTTTTCTTTGGGTTATGGAAAATCAATCACTGTTCTAGGCTATTCGAGAATCCAAGGAGGTTGGGGCGCCACTGGTTTTGAACGTGGAGCGAAGTGTGGCCGGTGGAATAGGGGTGATTGGGTAGGACAAGCCAAGTCCACTTTGACCAAAATATTGACAATCCCATAAGGGTCAATGTATACTATTTGGAGACATTTTTGGTCATTACTCGTTAATAGATTAAAATAAACGCACAATTTAAACCTTTTTTCTTACTTCATTGATAGGCTTCGCGAAGTTATGACTCAAGAATATTTTACCAGGGAAAAATTATTATCAATCACCACGGTTACGTTCTACAAGCCTGGCTGAAAATAAAATTTTACGAGAGTAAACTAGTCATTTAATTGCACTTATACTGGTATTTAATTTTATTAAAGCCAGCAGAAATCTAACAAATACAGTAATGCAGTATATTTTCAAGGATATACCACCATCAAAGTTGCTGACAGACACAGAGTTTGTACATTAATAGAAGTATCGCGAATGATGGGAAAAATCCGATGACAATCACCGGCGAAATACTAATGATTATGGTAGCATTTCTCACTTAATTCAGTTCGTTTTCGGAACAAAACTTATCCACCTCAAAATATCAGTAGGAGACTTAGTCCAAACATTGTCAAACCAAGATGGCGGAACTTTTACCGCGCTAAAAACTCGGTAACAGCGCTTCCAAATATTTACAACCCCCTAGGAGAATCCCGACGACTGGGACGCCAACTATCGGCCGAATTCGGAAGCAGAGAGAGCTCCGAGGATATCTAGCAACTATCTTCGGGAAACACATTGACGAATCATTGGCATTGGTGAATATTTTCTGATTTCTCTTGTTTTGTAGGTGTTAAGCTATCATAACGTCGTAATTGATATATTTTATGCATTCATATTTATGTATCATGTCTTTCAGTTGCCACTTATTACCACAATTCATGTTTGTCGCTACCCATAGGTATCGAAATAACTCCTTAAAACTTAGAAAACCCTTCATTAAAATTTCCTAATTTATTTTTCGCTGTGACTCGACGATTCATCCTATACCACCAATGCTATCATGAATACCAAGGGGAGTACATAGAGGAGGTCCCATTCCATCCTATAGAGGGCTGATTTCCGTTGCATCTTCGGTCGCATTTTAATCGGTTTTAAAAAATGTCCGCGGCGCGGGGACGAGTGCAATGCGATCAACTTATTTCCAATAATATGCGTTATAATGTTTTTAATTGCGAGAAATAGCATTTAAAAATTGTGAATTTGATTGATCACATCATATTGTGTATAAATTTTGGCTGACACCCTTTTTTACCTTATTTCCCCGAAAAACTCGGATCACTTTGTCCGTCAGCGACGCGAGTGGCGACTTTTGAAATCCCATTTAAACGCGCTGAGGGTGGCAACACGTTTAGAGGCCGACTTGAGGATCTTCTTTTGTATATTTGTGATCAAAACACTATCCTCGATATGTCGGCCATATTGGGAAATTACGTCAGCGCTGCAATCGGTATGTTGAGTCTCGCTTACAAAAGGCGTGTCTCGTAAACCAGTATTGGTCAAGATCGCAATAGTATATAACACCCGGTAAATATAAATGGAGCTGTTGCCCCAGATGATGAAGCATCACACAAGTAAACAAGCAAGACAACGTTCCCTTTGGGCAAAGCATGGATACGCGTGGAACGTCTTAATTCCCAGAATGGTGAGGATGTAAGGTACAATTATCAGCCATTTCTGGATTTCGAAATAAAAAATACATTCGCAGAGCAACTATGCCGTCAAAGACTGCAAAGCGCAAAAGCAAAGAATTGTAAAAAAAATAAAAAATAGAAAAAGATACGAGGATAACGGAAAAGGTTCAGAAGAATTTCAGGTCGTCGAACTGTCAACATCAAGGAAGTGCATACTTAAGACGTCATGGGTAACAGCCGTCGACATGAAGGCTTGACAAGATAATTGTACCAGTACCGACCTGCGCAAAGATGGAATCGTAAAGATGACCGTTTAATGGTCGCTTAAAAATGTCCCGTAATCCTTAGAGTCTTCCACGGCATCGAACGTCAAACTGCGAGAAGAAGGAAAGTATATTTTTTAGAATTAAAAGTTTTAGCGCTTTCTAAAGGATGGCGGCGGAAACATTGGGGGCAAATGTGCATTTTTGCCAACAAACAAAACTGCTTGAGTTGCTCTTTCACTTAATTATCATTCATGGCTGTGAGTTAAGTGTAAAATCTATAAAGCGTTAAACCCTCGCTATTCATTTGGAAACACCCGGTGTTAACAACGCCCTAGAACAAAAATTTATGCCAGTGCTCAACACGATTTGCACTAGAGCCGTACTTAACCATATATTTCCCACACTGATAACACAGGCAGTTTTCCTGGTTCATTTTTTTTATCTGATCATATTCCCCTCCTCACTGAGTCAAACCCTCGCTAAACCCTTAAAAAAAACACGAAATATGTAGCCTTGAGTACAATATGGTACCACGGTTGGATGCACCAGCTGTCTTTAACTCCGATAGGCAGCTGAGGCGAGAAAGATAAGGTAGATGAGTGAAGAAAAAAGGCAGAGCTCCAGGAAATGGGCACAGAGCGAGTCACACATGCTAAAAGCAATTTATTATTCATGATAAAGCATTTTTAGTAGTTAAATTTTATGAAAACCCCGATGCAAAGGACAAATAGCAATGATTTCAGTTTCAACGTTTTTCCAGTTCAACAAACTGTGATTAAACATGATTCTTCTACATCTACATCTAAATAATACCCCGCAAGTCGCCAAAAAGGCGGGTGGCAGGGGGTGTCAGGACATCAGCCGTTTACACATAAAAATGAAGAGTTCTAACGAAGTTAGGACTAGCATTTATTAAAGTCCTTTATGGTTTCGGGGAAAACGAATTCCCATATCTATCCGTTCGGCAAAACATCTCTCTTAATTTATCGCTTCTGCCGGACCTGGAAATATAGTGGGGCTCTAATATATGTTCTCCGTGGCGCTCTTAAAGATATCCATTCTTAATTGTTCAAGTAGTCTAAGCCTAGCGCGCAGCCTATGAGTCTCCAGCGGCTCCCAGCCTAATTTGCTTAACATCTGGTAACGCTGTCTGTACGCCCGTAGCAGTTTTTGACGAAATGCGCAGCCTTCCTTTGTACTTAATTCAGTTCGCGGATTAAGTCTTTCTGCACCGGATCCCATACGATTGCTGCATATTAAAGGTGCGGTCGGACGAGTGCGAAATGATTGGAGAATATCTAAAAGTAATTTGTTTCAGCAGAACTTCCATCGCTAAGGTATTGTATGACAGTTGTATGCCACCAAGGCAGAACCATTATCACTGAGGTATTGCATGGATTTTAAATTATTTTAACACCAATTAATCCTCAAAAACAACAATGGGATAAAATAATGAAAAGGTGAGAATCATTGCAGGGGCTGTCCAGCGCAAGGTTTTACTTCTCCAGCTCAACAAACGATGATTAAAGACGATTGGAGAATATCTAAAAGCCACTTATTTAAGCAGAATCTCCATCGCTGAGGTATTGTATGAAAGTTGAAGGCTACCAAGGATTTTCGGACAGACCTTTAGGAAAAGTTAGCCATCTTTAAGGTAAGGTAGTGATTGAATTTAGCACACGGTAACAGATCCTAACTACCAACCGAACTTCACAAAAATAGACCACCTAAACTAATACATTTTTAAAATAAATGATTCATATCACATTCTTGATGTATTGAGAGTATGATGCACAGAGAGTTTCAAAAGCAAAAAATCTTCATTAGTATTAGTCTTCTTTCGCCATTGATGTCATCCAACGCACATATACCCCGATATTTTACGCCTCAAATTAAGAAAGGCCAAGAAATGCCTTGCCCATTACTTAACTTGTGAAATTAATTGCTTGAAGTAAGGGGTTAATTTTTATTACTTATCAATAATTATAAAATCCTGCGATAGAGCACATAATGTCGAAAAGTGTCACTTATTATGTACATAGTTAAAGAAATGTAGATAGTGTTTACCCCTCATTCCACTGAAATTATGGTAAATGATTCTAATTTATTGAGTATTAACTCGAAAAAATTGGACTACCACTCAAAAACTAAACACAAGAATAGATATCGTTATCGGACATGACACAAGAGACATGCGACTACATGATAGCTAGTTTGATACCTATCAAGATTCCGTTTCTTAAACTTAACTGGCCACAAGTTTCTCTATCTTTCTCAGCAATCATTACAGACCTTTCTTAGTACTGCATATGATATTAATTAATAAATAAGGTCGCTTCCTCACAAAAACAACTATGGATATTATAAAGAAACTAAAATATGGGCACATAGTTGAAGTATGCATCACTTTTAAAGGAACTCGGAAAAAAACTCAGAAGATTCTAAGAATTCCGGCGTAGCGAGGTGAAAACATTTTATGAATGGAAATTTCATGTAACAGATGGAATGCTATTCTTACTTCTAATGTCATCTATTAATAGCAAGCGCAATTACCCAAGATTCCAACTACCATACAATCCATCATAGTCGCATTTCTGGGACCTATTAATGCTTATGACGAAGAAGAACGCTTTCCACAGAAAACTTTCTAAAGCAAAGATAACTTGAACTAGCATTTTGTCAATTTAATGAGAAAATGACTGTAACTCAACTCCGGGAAGGATAAGAAATCCTCTCATTAACGGAACTTAGGTGTGCTTTTCTTTTTCATGATATAAAGGCACATTTGTGAACCTGAATGTTAATTTTCCTCTTCGAATTCAATAGGCTAAGAATTTAAAGTAAGAATGACCATTAAAATACATATCAATATCAATTTAAAATTTATCCTTTAAAATAACAATATAGTTTCAACGCAAATATACGGAGTTATAATAAAAATGATGCGTTGTTAACATGGTTTGAATGGAAACAATAACTTACAGTTTATGTTTTTTTATTTTTCGAATTTTTAGTCTCAAATAGTTTTTTTTTAAGAATTAGTACATTAAAATATGTGCGCCCTTAGCCACTGGATAAGAGAGAAAGAAAGAGACCCGGCGTCCACTAGCCTATTCATAACGAAAGGCCCCAAAGGTACCGCGAATTAACGTCCCATCTGACGGATAAAGTGCTACACTTGAAGCGGCACTCAAGCAAGGATCGCGCAGCTTCTTAAAAATCTCTGCCACCGCCGGGATTTGACCCCGGGACCGATGGGAGGGAAGTCGACACTTCAGGAGTAGGGTAATATCGACATCAAGTTTTTCTCTCTTATTCAGGGATTGAGGGCTTACATTTTTAGAGTTATTTACTATGTAAAAATAACTGTTTCAGATGAAAAAATCGAAAAATAAAACAATGAACAACAACATGAACCCCAAGTAATTTGGTTTTTTTTTATTTAAACCATATTCAAAACCGCACCATTCTTTTATGATAACACTGTACTTCAATGTTTACAAATACATTCGATATTCGTGATTAAATACAAATAAGTGTTACAATTTCATAAACCGCGGCAAAAATTTGCTGCCCTACCCGTAATCCCTGGAGAAATAGAAAAAAAAGTCCTCGCCTGCTAAACCGAGGGTCTCGCGTTCGAGTTCCGCCTCGGTAGTTTTCCCATATCCAGGACATGGATGTGCTGTGTACGTTTAATTGTTAAATGTGATGAAAACCCTGATTTGAATGCCAAACAACACTGTTTTCGGTGGTGTGGAAATTAATATGATGCGGTTGAATACGTTGTGTGGCAACAGAATGCTGTTTTTCCGTAGCACTGTACAAAATGTTCATTTAAAAAATAAGAATATTGAGTTCGTCACCCGACTGAAATGAAAGTGCATTCATTCGAATGATTTCCTAGCACTGGCGGATCTGGGGGGTGGGGCCTAAGGGGGCTTCATTCTTTTAATAATCCATCCATTTAAATATGTGCGCCCTTAGTCACTGGACAAGAGAAAAACCCGGCGTCCACTAGTGTATTTCAAACGAAAGGTACCACGGCTCAACGTCCCATCCGACAGACTAAGTGGCTTGTGGCCTCCTGAAGAAGCAGCCCCCGGGCCATTGGGTCGAAGCACACACTAGATAAAATCGAAATTTTTTGAAGTAGTTACTTTGAAAAATGTATTTAGTTAGATTTTCCGATATATTTACCTTCTATAACATATTAAAATACAAATTAGTTCTAAACTTAGGGCCAATTTTGTACCCTTTTTGAATGTTAAAATCCAGTGGCAAATCCAGAGGGGCTAGGGGTGCTTCGACCCCCCTTGGGTGTCTAATTTTTACCCTCACTTAGCTCACCCTCCTTGTCCATATGCTGGATACGTCACTGTTTCCTAGGTAGAATCACGCATGGGAAATTCCTTAGCGTTCGTGCGAACCCAGCTCTAATATACTATTGATTCATGTTTTACGGTGGCGAAGTTTTTCGTCCCTCACTCCATGCGTTCCCACGGGGACGGCAACACACTACGCCCGCAAATCCATCGCTCCATATCTATCGTCGGAAAGCGCCGACTGACTCCTCGAACGCACTCATTCGTGCCCGATTTTACCGATAGCAGTCGGTGGGATTGCGAGGTTGGCGGACTGGGGAATCGGGTCGATCGTGTCCCGCTCTTCCTCCACGGACGCATATCTCCACATCTCCATTTCCGAGTAAGCACGAATCATAGAATCCGCATAGGAGGAAGAATGTTGTTTTTTTCCGAAGCAAAATGAGAGGGTAGAGGTGGATTGAGAGCAGGCGGTAGTTGACGGGTTCCCTCCTCCAATAATACCTCATTTTACAGCAGTGATCATTATTAGAGTATAATTTATTGTTCACAGATTGTTGCATCCGATTAGAACATTTTCAGGGTGTTTAGACTATCGAAGCAGAAAAATTCATGCATGATTCCCGGTTTTTCAGGGAAATTTTACAAAATTCCAGGTTAATCTCACATGATTACTGCGATAAAGAAGAATTTTAAAACACCCAAAATTACTTCACTACTTTTGAACAATGTTATATTTACGTATTTATAAGGACAAGGAATAGGTAAGTTACCACACATAGTATTTAAAATTTAAATTCATTCAATACAAGCCAAAAAACCAAAGTCGATCTCATCAGTAGACGTTGACGTAACCTGGCATTCTATTTTTCGTGCTTTTGAATCTTACTAGAGTCAAGTGTGCTATTACATATTAGTAAATTTCGATTCTGTTGTCCTGTCTGACATTTCACCATTCAATGCGGCTGTAAAAATTTTACTTAGCTACTGCCCTTAACATAAAGACAAAAACATTTTAGGTCAGACAATGGGTGCTGTGAACTGGAAAAATTATACGTGAAATGAATCATAAATAAAACATTTTTAAATTACAGATAGGATCAAAATTTCATAAATAATTCACGCATAGTTTCCAGTTTTCCCGGTCGCTGGACACCATGATTTGGTTTAAAAATTTCACAGCTCAGCAATCATTTAAATGTATCAACATAGTCATAAATTGAATTTGATGATTTGATGAACCCCTGATGATGATGATACATAAGGAATGGATCGGTTACACTTTAGGTTAGTTCCGATTCCGGTTCGGTTCCAAAAATCGGTTCTCGGTCCCGGTTCTTTATCAAATATTTCATTTCAGTTTTTTAATTTCAATTTTTTTAATTTATGATTTCCCTTATGGAATTAAAATAACTACCTTAATGAATAGCTCAAAGAATTATATAACAAATGACTGGTTCTTTAACATCACTCCATTTGAAATATGTCACGTAAATTATTCTCGATAAAAGTTTACAAACTGTGTTTTGCATATATATTTTCGGCACCTATTCTATCAGGTTTTGGTTTCGATCCCGGTTCAAAGCTTACAAACCGAGAGCTACCGAGAACAGTGGAGTCGAACCAACACTAATACATTCTTTTACGTGGCAAAATTTAAAAGAAACGAAACAATAGGTAACGAGGCGAATATTTTTTTTCAAATAAAGACGTGCGTTGTACCCTCTAATACTCATTCCAAAAATATCACAATTTTTACAGTTAAAAAAACACATCAAAATTAAAAAGTAACGACGCGGCGAATAAATTAAATATTTTCACATGAAGAAGTACGCTGAACTCACTCATACACATTCCTAAAAAAACAAATTTTTTTTCATGGATAGGGATAACAACTGAGACTCTACATAAGCTCCACTCTTTTTTTTAGCTTAATGCTCTTCCATCTGCCACAAGGGCACAGGGCCTTTGAGGACGAGATTAGATTGGAAAACCAGGGCGAACCACACTCGGCAGGTGGGCCATGCTCTGATACCGGGTGGCGAGGCGCTTTGTAACGGTCTCGTAAAGAAAAGCCACCCTAAAACCCCTCAGGGGGTAACGCTCGTCTGTTATCAAGAATCGAATAGGCCAGTCCACAGATGCCTACAACACATCCAAAATTTTTCAAAAGGACCTTCTCATTCGCCACGATTTTTTTCGAGAAATTGGATGGCGCATACAGTCAAACACAGCAGTCATGGGACAATATTTCTATTTTCGATTCCATAGTTGTAATTGGATGGCGTATTTAGCAAAAACAAAGCAGTAATGAGACGATTTTTTCAATTTTTGATTCCATAATTATGTATCATACATTGCTCTAATGGTACGCGGAGTCTTTCACGGGATAACCACGGAAATTTGGGAATAAATACAAGCAAAGTGCAAAAATAAATCATGAAATGAATATTTAATACTTGAAAATAGCTAGTATTTCAATAAATTATATAAAAATTTCTCCTTCAAAATGTGAAATAGCGAATGTACGCAATTTAAATTTGGTAACCTGGTTGGGTTAAATTTCCGCGTAAGAAAATATCAAAATTGAATTGATTCCAACATTATTCCTTTTGAAGATTGAGGAGTTTTCAAAGGGAAGAAAAATATAAAAAGATATGTAAAGGTCATTAGAATGCTACAATAGCAAGAATTAGCTTAAGTAGAATGCTAAAATATGAAGAAGTTACGGAAAAAATATAGTATAGGGGATATTGTATAAGTACCAGTGACTCCAAGGATTTTCCTCACTTCCTTGTATTAAAACCTCCCTGAATATTACAATAGAGGATCCTAAAGTTGGCCTTAAAAAGTGTTGTCACCCTCCGCGCATTTTAATGGGTTAACAAGAATCCCCACTCGCGTGGCTGACGGACAAATTCATCTTAGTTACACGGAGGAATATGGTATAATAAGGGGTATAAACCGAAATTTATACACATGTAATGTATTGTAACATGTGATGTAACAAACCCATTACTTTTCAATGCTATATTCCTCGCAAATATTCAATACATATACATTGTACTGCAAAATATTGGAAAAAGGATCGCATTACACTCATCACCGCGACGCGGAAAGTTTTGAAAAATCGATGAAAATACGAACGAAGTGGAAACAGAAATCCCCAGAAAGCCCTGTATAGGATAGAATTGGGCATCCTCTAGGCAGTCCTCACGATACAAATCTTATGAATGAATACAAATTGCCTGCCATTTCCATTCCAATTAATGTCATTTGAAACGAAACGAAAGCGGATGAGTTCCAACTCGATACGTATCCTTGACAAATTGTACCACCGCATCCCCCCTAACGAGAGATTCAGAGACTTCAAATACACGAGCACAGACGACGCGTCGTCTATCCACTGCTACCTTAATCAACGACTAGCCATCGCTCACGTGTTCGTCTGGTTGCCAAAGGCATTTTTGGGGAAACCGACGCAGCATCTCAGGGTATGGAACCCTGTCCGGAGAGGAAATAGCCATTTGGCTGGCACAGCGGTAATCCCTAACACGGTGGGGTTGGGGATATGGCGTGGGTTTTGCAGGATAACAGCAAAGGAAACGACCGCAGGGTTTGTGTAATGGACGGGAATCTCCGCAGGGAATAGCAAATGGACGAGCAGAAAGAGATTGGACGAGACAAGGATACGAGGAGACGGCTGTGAGGAGGGTATGGGTGGGCAAAGGTGCGTCTATCCAACATGCAGGGGAGAAATTCCGCATCCAAGAAACCGTCTGTATTGGTACAGTACCCTGCAGGCCCTACAGGGAATCTCACGGACCATATTCAGTAAGGACTAATAGGGAGTTTATTATTAAAGTATTCTATCGATTAATGCAGGTTTCCATGGTGTACTTGAGAAGAATTCTGGGATCCTCCCTCACCATCAACCTCTTCCCTCTTCAATTCACTATAAGGCCTACTCCCTTTCATTCTACCTAAATATCCTATTCTTTTCCTTCCTCTCTCTCGTTTACCTAACATTTTACCCTCTAACACTTTTTTCAGCATCCCATCCCCGCTAAGTACTCGCTCCATCCATACTTTCTGTCTACTCCGTATCTCATCTAAAAGCTGCCTCTACTCACCCACCATGTCCAGCACTTCGTCGTTCCTCCTCCTCTCCGTCCACTTCACCTTCTCCATTCTTCGCCACACCCACATCTCGAATTCCTCGAGCCTTTTCTCATCCTCCTTCCTAAGTGTCCACGTTTCTGCACCGCAAAGCGGTTCCCTCCTAGCCAATCTCTTCACTGACCTTTTCTTTAAATTCTTACATAGCGAACCTGTCGGAAGTTCCTTCCGGTTCCTGTACGCCTCCTTTGCTAATGCAATTCTCTTCCTGATGTCCTTACTACTTTATATAATGGAAAATTGTGTACGGTCTAGGAAAATTTGCGGAGCTGAGCATAGGGTAAAACTAAATAAATTCCATAAGTCTCACTAAAATGCAGTTCAAATAGCCCTGAAATAGTCAACATTGAATTTAACCCAAGGGATAATTTGAATGGGAGAAATTACGAAATAATTTCATGCTTAAGATGAAAGTAAAATTTGCCAAAGTTATACTCTATACATAAACTATTAAAATTTCCAAGCTTTGCGGAAATGTACATAGTATAAAATAAAATAATTATTATTGATCCTCCTGAAATTTAGTTTAAATATCCTTGAAATATCAAGCATTTACTTTAATACAAGGGATAATGTGAATGCAGAAAATAAGAAACATTTTCAAATTTAACATATGAGTAGTTGAGAAGCCAAGGGGTACATATGTTTTTTTTCTCAACAGAGTTAGGTTAAGTTAATTGTTAGAAGAAATACACAAAAACTTGGTTGCCCAGAGATACGAGTGAGTTCTGTGCTGACATCGAGTGGAAAATAAAATGCGCTACTAAACATCTAATTGATCTCGTTTGTTTTCTTTACCTTATTTCTGTGCCTAACTCTGTGCAGAAAAACGAAATCACTTGTACCCCTTGCCTTCTCACCCATTCATAAGTAAAATATTTTTCAAACCTATACTCTATGCATCAAATTTTAAAATTTACAGATGAAATAGGGCAATTTTTAAAAGTGAATAATATTCCTTAACTGAAGATATCGCGGCTCATAGTGATAAAATTGACATGCATGTGTATCTATGCCGCATGATGCAACAGGAAATATGCCCCGCTTCTTTATGACCCACTGCTGGAGTGTATAAATTCAATTTTAAATTGAAATTAACTTAAAAAGCGAGTAACGCCGAGTAACATCATTACCTATGAAAAGGTGACCGACAGCGAGTCAAGAAGCGGGCCAAATATCCTGACGTATCACGAGGCATACAACCGTACGTAATTTTTGTTACACAGATAATTCATCAGGAAAACACACCGATCGAGCGAGAAAGACGCGTCAGATAAATAGTCACCTTCTTGTAGAGTCATAGCCGCTACATTCCTAAACTTAACTCCTCAGACTCATAATCTCAGCTATTATTATTTCTTGAATTCTACATGATGATGATTGGTCACCCCCTGCCAAACACTGAGAAGTTGACTCGCAGGATATTATGCCGTAACGGATACATATAGGGGGAAATGGGAGCGCCCCCCCCCCCCTTGCGGGGCCGCCTTCATGCCTAACATTGCAGAACCACAACTGTAGCTAATTTATGCCATAATATGGCATTTTCTTTTATAGGTGTATAATTATCAGTTTAAATAAAATTTTAGTAAACTTTGCATGTAACTTGCATTCAACTTACACTAAACATTTTTCATTACGATAAAAGTATAGGTAGCTCAAAATATCTTTTGCGCCCCCCCCCCCCCCCCCCCCCCCACTTGAGTGTTTTATGTATCCGCCACTGGCATTATGTGGATATAGATGTGTCATTAAAGGAGTTTAACCATCTTTTTTCAAGAGGATATACATTGGCCAATGGTTATATTTTCAAAAATTTTGTATCTGCTGCCACTGAGTCCCCGAAAACATTAAAACAGATATAATTTCGGCAAGGGGAAACACCTTTGAAGGAGGGCAATAAGAGATATTCTCGGGGTGCAGAGATCGTTTTCGGTAATGCGTATACAACGTAGATGGCCACGCCGATAGGCGGTTAAAACGTGGGTAGAGGAATGAAATGAGGGGAAGAGACAAAGCATTGTGAGGGACAAAGAGGCATACGAAGGGGGACTAATGTATTGAGTGCACAGAGTTAGTGTAGAAATGGACATGTGAAAGGTAAACGGGTGAAAGGAAGATGAGAAGTAATGATAAGAAATTGGGGGACAAATACAGCCGGAAGCTACCGGAAAAGTTATTTAAGGTGAAGGGAAGGTAAGCAGGATGACCAACGACCAATGTCTAGACGAAGAAATGGAATTCTGGTCCAAAGTGGACAATTCAACTCGCCGTGTGGTAGATAAAACCCCAATGCTACCCCGTCGTTTAACAGTTGCTGATGCAAATGATTGCTAAACTGGCCACCCCGCCATATTTTCGCTAGTAAATAGTCAGGCATTTACCGTCTTTGACAAAGTTTTTAAGATCTTGGTGACTTGTGACTTGAAAAGCTTTGGGTCCACGTAAATAAGGGATCTTTCTTAATTGAGTAATATAATTAGTAAGAAATTGGTTGCTTGAAACTGTGGTGGTTGACTTTTTGCTTACTTAGATAGAATAGGAACTGCCTTCAACACCAAGGGAATGATGCCGGGATGTTGTGAAGTGTAATAATATTTTTTCTATTCTTACTTTGTATGCGTAATTTCCATTTTTGGACGCTATAGTTTCTCGGTGTATATTGTGTGTCGTTTTGTACACTTTTTTCACCCCATCAGTTGGGTGAAAGTTCAACAAAGAGAAGAAAATATATGCATCATGGGCCAAATTAAAAATTTTAAATTTGGGATTTATTAATAAATGAGAGAGTTAACAACCCTAAAGCGAGGCGAAAGTCTGAAGGGTGTCTAATTCCAAATATGTGTTTAAACATATTTCACGTATTATCTGCATTACGAGGAATTAAAAGTATCATCATTATCATTATTATTGCATTTGACAGGGGAAAAACATGTAATAACTTATATTCTCCCGGCGTATCAAGTGCAGGAAGATTTCTTGGGTTTTCCACGGAGTAAATGGCTCCATGCCTCCCACCGTTTCCAAGAGCGACTTGCTCTTCATCCTCTGGTGATCTTCTAAAATACCATCTCTCGAATTTTCCTGGTATATATAATGTCCATGGGTCCATGGGTCAGGTGTAACCTGATTTGATCTGGCGCGTCCTGCATTTCCTTGCTTTTTCGTTGTTTATAAAGGAGGTCATGATCGATCTCCAAGAGTAGCCGACGTGGAATACGGAGTTGACCTTTTATTTAGAAATATGTGCACCGGTGCATTCCTAACACCCATTGCCATACGCTATTGCGACAGGTCAGTTGAATAGAGTTGACAAAAATTAGTTGTTTCAGACGTGACGTTATGGAATCTATATTTAACATAATGAAAAGTAAAAAAAGCTTTTGTAAGCAATTCCATAAAATATTTTACGTACGACCTTGGTTTCGACGCGGTACGTCATACAGGTGCATACCAGAGTTTATATCCTGAAACTGAATATCTGATGATGTTATTAATTAATAAATTGAGTAATAATGCTTTACCGTGTGCCCAACGTCAGGTAGTGCAGACGGAAGTTAGAGCAGGCGATTTAGTACACGATTTCAGTCGTCGTCATCATCTGGTGAAACACAGGTCGTATATCAAATATTTATGTGGAATTAGAAAGTTTTCTTCACTTTTCATAACGTTCAAGAAGATAAATACATAATGAAGATTGGATGGAATAAGATAGAAGAGAAAAGATTAATAGAAGAGGCAGGAGCAGAGTATAAGATGTGGGAAGATCGATTTAGAGAAAAAGGCTGGATATTCCTTGAGAAGGGATAAAAGAAAGTAGCCTTATGAGATAAATAGGGGAGCGGAGACCTTTACGGAATACCCATTTCATGAAAGGTTCTTGGGGAGACGAGATCACCGTCTCCCCTTGAACTTCTACCGGTAAATCGACCCCTCAGTACATACACAGGGTCTGTACACTTTTCAAAGGGAGCGCTTGCAGGAAGAGAAGAACCCTTATAGGGGAACTTCCTTTGAGCCAGGGGCAGAGGGCACAGGGGGGGGGAATGGATAAGGGCAATTGAAGGGGGCCAGGGATAAGACACACACGCTAACCCCAAAAGAATCTATCGATACTCTGTTCACCACATCTACCCGCATTATATTGGCAGCAACGTTAAACTGACGCAGTGATAACCTCGCAGAGCTCTATGAAATCAAAAGCTCTCGGAGGTGAAGGGAATCGATAATTTTAACTGAGAATTTTCGGTAATTACCACTATTTTATTTATTTAAAACGATCTGTTTCGGCCATTACATATGAGTTACTATAAATATGTGTTATAAAAAAACTAGCGTATGTTTTCTTTACTATGGGAGAATAATATCAACTAGTGCAAATGGAAAAATAATGAGGTCTTACAAGAGTCTTTATTATTTAAAATTATATAACAATAGAACTTGGCTTTTCTTTGTAGACCTGGGATAAACCATTCTTTATTACTCATTTCCTTTTTAGATCAACATTGGCAAATAGAACGCCAGCAAAGGAAATAAACAACCCTTAACATCGGACGTACGTATAAATCATATAAACTAATCGATGGCACCACTTGTGTCGTCAAACATGGAGGAAAATTGGTAGTTAAAACATAAATTTACATATTTTTTTCATAAAAATCTTAGCATTCATTCCCATCCATGACATTCTTGAAACCTGTCAGGTAGAGGGTTGTAAGCTTAATGAAACAGGACCAGAGTTTTTATCCTGAAACTGTATATCTGATGATGATAATTATGAATAAATTGAGCTGTAATACGATATCTTTTGCATTGCGTTAGGCAGTGCGAAAGGAGGTTCGAGTAAGCGATTAAGCACACGATTTCAGGAATAAACGAGAAAAATAGGTTACGTCTGCATGTTGAATATTCACACTCCAGTGAATTATGTGCATAATCAAACGAGCACATGGACACGTGGCAAAAGACCTTTGTTCTCTCAATTCGAACACTTCAAGCAAACTTTGGGGCACGTGCGTTTCAAAAGGGTTTCCATCGTTTGCCCTGCGAATGGGACGACCGCTCGTCTCCATGATCCGGAAACGTCGACCCCTCGAGCTGATTTCCCACCGACCGATATAAAAGCGGCGAGAAAGAGAAGCGATTGGGGAAGGAGGGAGTAGCGAGTTGATCGGATGTAAATTTCCCCACGATTTCCACTAACCCTAGGCGGCAGATGGCCACGGGTCGCTCACAAAAGAACCCCTTGCGGAAAACGAAATGGCGCATATACACACATGTCTTGTATACGCCGAAACTATACTTAAGGTAGTTAGGACGCTTCGGTAAAAGTAACAAGAATTTGAATAAATAGGATGGAGAAAAGAGATAAACAATAGTGGATGCATGCGACTTAGGTGTAATGGATTATGAAATATGAAATTTATATGAAGGATAAAACAAGGAAAATATCTCAAAAATAGATCTAAAACATACCTATGGTACCTTTTCCTTAAATACGTATTTTCAAAGATTCACAGAATAAGGGATTCTCATGGGCCGTTTTTGAGATATTTGACGGTAAAATTAGGATAATATAAGGGGGTCGGGTTGGTGTGGTGGATCGAGTGTTGGCTTCCCACCCGGCGGGCTCGGGTTCAAATCGCGGCAGTGGTAAAGAATTTTCAGAGACTGCCCGATCCCTGCTTGAATGTTGCGCGGAGGGCATTTCAAGCGCAACACTCCGTCCGTCGAATGGGACGTTAAGCCGTGGTCCCCTTGGCGCCTTTCGTAAAGAGCAGGCTAATGCCGACACCGGGTTTCTCTCCACCCTTCCTTACATACCCTTCCCTCATGGCGCAAATGACCTCAGCTGCCGGTTGCCTCCTCCAAATACCATACCATACCGATAATTTAACATGGACTTGGTTATTTCGAACAAGAGGGACTGTTTGTATCAAGACGTTATTGAGACGGCACTCATGAGAAGAAATATTTTGTGAAGAATCTAAATATGTACGGGAAAGCTCAAGTTCATGATACAATAAGAAAGGTATTTGCGGAAAACTGCCTGAATTTGGCAAGATCGCGTGGTACCAACATCGTAAAATGAAAACCGCTTCACCGAATTCGCCTAAATTACGAAAATATATTTCGTTTCCCGGCTTTTTCATACATCTTACATATTTTTTGTTTATAAATAAATATTTTCATTTACGATATACTACTGAGATAGTGAATATTTAATAAGGTGTGGATCCTTATTACTTATATTAGAAATTAAACGTCCCAAATAAAGAGAATACTCCCTGCTGCTACAGAATTAGTTTTACAACTTAAGGCATTACAGTAATTAAAACGGGCAAAATGTTTCAAGCTATGGAATTCATAGAAGCCAAATAATTAATATTAAACTTCATGAATCATGTTTTTTTACAGCAGTTAGATCGAAATACGATGACCTATTCCTTATTTTAACTGCACATTGAAAAAAGAATTCTTGTATTCGTTCCTAAGAATTCAATATATAATAGAGGTATGGTCTAACCACAAGTACAAGTAAAACACATATTTTGAATCATTTCCCCGAACTCATTTGTGTAGGAATTACAGAGAATAATCTACGTGAGAATGCTAAGTGATAATAGAGATCGTTTTAATTTCTAAGAATTAATCAGTGATAGCGGAGCAGTAATTCTCTCCTTTCAATTACAATACAATCAACACAGAAATGATACAGAAAAACACATCTAATTTTAGAGACCATTAAATTATTCGGTCCAACTCCAAATAAAATCATCAATAAAATAACTCAATTGTACTGCTGTCGAAAAGAATGCTGAATATATTCATTTCAATCGATGACGAGCTAAATCGGTATAAACATTACTTATAATGAATAATTTCATAAGAAACTAACTCTTAGATGATAAATACTTCAAAGGCCTTGCTTAAAACGAAATCCAACACAAATTTTCATGTTGACCATGTAAATCTGAAATATAAATAGAATTTAAATATTCGAATATAGAGGGTATCCCAAGACTATACATACCTACGTATCTATATATTTAAGCAAATACCTATTGAATGCTTTCTTAAGAGCCACTTACTGTAGTTAAATTACGGATATTAATAATAATGACTTGAACTTGCGAAGAAGATTAACTTCATTCGCTTAGGTAAACCGTCATTAAATGATGGATTTAAAAAATACAAGCGACAAAATGATCGCATAAAATGGACACCATGATTTAGGAAAATAAAAGTCAAGGAATAAATATCATGATATTCAAAATAACAAAGATTCACGTGCCGTCTAAACTCGTAACCTTTGTTGCCCCTAAATAATGACACAGGAATCACGGCAAATTCTTAAGGCATGTACTGTGCGATAATAAAAATAATTTCATTCATCTAGTGGTAAATCTGTAACAGCAACAAAAGAATAATGACCAAAAACTATGAGAAATATATTTTGGGGAAGAAAAGAAGAATTAATTCTGAATAACATCGCTACAGCGCCACAGGGTGAATTCCTTTAACGAAGAAGAAATTTCAGCCGAAGGAAACCTATGGAATAAGAGGAGACTCGCGGAGTGTGTATCGAAAGAAACTGTGGATGTGGACGTAAACAGAAACAAAGCCGCTGAAGGCGATCGTTGATGTTGGCCTGCTTCCAAAACACGCATTTTAACGATGCGTGGACAGAAATACGAAAAGATGCCCGCCACGCATTTCATCGCGCTCCCACGCTTTGCAGTCACTTAAATCATTTGGTGTATGTCCAATCATTAGCTCACGTTTGTACCTACACTAAAATCATGTTATGAAGTTTGGGCGAAATTTTTTGTTGCAATTCATAATAATATTTTTCTTTTATGGCCTTTCTCCTAACTTCCTTGGTGGTGTGCTTACAGCGTTTGAACATCTTTTCATGCATCGCTCGCCAAACAGAAGATCCTAGGTCCCGCCTGGGTATATCTGTTCCACCTCAGGCGATGCCTCCAAACGAACGAGCTACGGATTGTTAATATAATTCAGCGGTAGAAAAGTTTTTTGTAACCATAAAGGCAATAAAATCTCATCAGAGGAGAAGAGACTAAATAAAAGTAAAAATGTTTTTGTTAATTACATTTAAAGGTTACCAACACGACAAAATTATACAGGTATATAATTAAGCAAGTGAATCATTGTATTCCAAAATACATCGGACCCCACAAAAACATTCGAGCTCCACTTCAGATGTCCTAGAAAAAGGCCACATTATTGCCTCCATTTCTTTTGAGAAGTGAGTATTTTTAAATAGAACGTATTGTGCTGACGTTTCTATGAATTTCCAATTTAATTGAGCTACAGTTGTATTTTTTATTTCAGTACTGACTTCAAATAACCGATGACTTCTCAGAAGAGATGTAATGCCGCCAACATATAGATTGCTGGCCACATTATCCTTTTACGTTAAAACTCCGGGCGTGGTAGCTCATTGGGTAGCTCAATGGCTCATAATGGCGGAAACAGAAGTGAGAAAGAGTTGGAGGCAGACAGTTGACGAGGCTTAAAACCATTTAGGGGATAAATGGCCTTGGGAGTGAGTGAGTGAGTATTTTTATATTCATTCTACTTATTCATAAATTGCAAAATACATGTATACAATAAATTAAACAGTGAAGTAGAATATAAATACCCCTTAGGTATACCTGAATAGGGGTTACCATCATTTCTTAAACCAACGGCTGGTGCTGATTTATAAACATTAAAAAAACATAGCACGAGAAAAACAATTTCGGCAGTGAAATACATGTATGCTGCAAAAGATCGGAATATAGAAAACAAAATTCAAGAATAATATAAATAGGAATGCAAATACAACATAAATCAGGAATTTAAAGTAGAATAGAGATTTTTTTTAACTTGTAGGAGTGATAACTTTTAACTATGAAAATACTAAAGACATGACAAACTAAATTTATCAAGATTTTACAACAATTTTCAACATGATATGCTTATATTTCTTTTTATGACAAATATGCTAATATTTCTTCCCTTTTGTGGATGCTGCTCAAATGTGCCATAGGTACTGACACGTGAAACCTTGGATGGTGCATTTAATGAGTTTCTGCTTTGAAAATGTAGAGGCTATGATATCACTGATGACGTTTTGATGAAACTCTATGATGACTTAATCGTGGGTCATCTTCCTCCCGAGTCTGGTCTCGCCAATTTAATGTTCATAAAGAAACATACTCCACATGTAAGTTCTGATAAATTGTTTCCTTACGGTAATAAATACGTAAAACTGTATCTGAATAACATTTTTACGTAACAGTTTGTAGGAAGAGGGAGCGTTCTCGCGACATATTATTTTTCATTTATTTCCATATCACCGAAAACAGCTCTATACGGCCTTTTACATCGGGGTAATTAACATGTTCACAATTTAACGTACGCAAACAAACACGCCCCGGATAGGGGTAACTTACCCAGGCGGGACTCGAATCCCACCACCGAGGCCGGCAATAAAGAAAATTCGGATAGAAGAAGGGAAGTATGCTGAAGATATGGGAAGAGAGGGACAGAATGCCAAAGAAGAGGACCGGACGAAGGAAGTCACAAGGAAGTGTAGTAACTGGTAAGGAAGAAAAAAGGAGAAGAAATAAATAGGCACTTGAAGGAGGGAGAGAAGAAAGTTATCTCATGGGAAGCGAGACCGTCTGGACGAGGCTTGGTCGCACCCCTGAGGGGGGTTTCCGAGTTCGCAAGGGTTCGCATAAAAGCAACGTTCTCTACCGCTCCAATTGCAGGGGTCCAGCGACCCTCTGCCCCCCACTCTTGTGGAGAATATCCGTTATTGGCGTTTCTTGGCATCATCTTTCCTTCCCTTGTCCTCAAAGGTCTTTAGATGATACCACAGCGGTCTTCTATCTTCTCTCCTCGTCCTTCTCGACGAACTAATTCGAGAACATAACGTATGCGACGGTGCGCAGTATATATCATTTTTCAGATAGAAACACCAATTAAGCAAAAAAAAAGGTAAAAACAAGACTGCTATGACAGCAAAAATTAGTTAATCATGTTACTCTTTGTTATATCTTAAGCGAATACATTACTTGTGAATGATGAAAGAAAGCAAAAGGGCTTTCAATATTATTTCTTAGAATTAGTTCAACAGATTCAGCCGTTATATGGCAGGAGTTTGACTTATTTAAATAAAAGATGGTATCACTTTTCCACAGTATTAAAATATCGTGGAAGAGTGCTACCATCTTTTATTTAAATATTCTTAGAATTGAAATCCCAAGAATGGTAAACGGCAGCCCTCCCTATTTCCCAATCCCACGCAAGCTTATGTATGCAAACATGCAGGAGCGGCTCAAAATGAAGCCCAGTATGCTATTAATTTCATTACTTACTATTGTTCTGAAGTTTTAATAATCGATATTTACACTTTCTTTCAAAAATTAGACAAAGAATAGTAAATTCTATATAGCTCTCATTTAGATTTTTAGATATTTAGTTTATTAGCCCTAAATTAGATTACATTAAAAAACAAGCGTACATTAGCATAAAAGATAATCGATATCAAAATCAAAATACAGCGTGAGAGGTCGTAGCTGGTGGCTACGGTTGTTCAATAACCTATATGTAATTATGAATGTGCCCTAATGATCTGCTCAGTTGAAAATATTTTAATAGTATTGCTAGGCCAAGCTGTTGGGACAACGGTTATCATAAATAAATGTTCCAGATAACTTTTCGCATTAATCATGTTCACTGTGTATGTAATATGATATCTTACGTTTATTACGAATGAGGAAATAAAACATAAAGGCCATAATAACAACGATAAAAATGCATACGCACGTGCCATCACTATATACAAGAATAACGACTCTATGATCACTATATTTCCTTCCAATGAAATTAATGGTTAAGAGGGATTTTTAAATAATGAAATCTGCGCGAAAAATCACAAAACAACATACGTATTGCGCGATTGTCTAAAAAAATCATAAGATGACATGCTCCCTAGCCGACACTTCTCGCCTTTCATTTATTTTCGCAACGCACATTAGGACTGATCGGAAAAATCAATATTTTTTTTCAAATCCATCTAGCCCATTGGAAAAAGTAGTGGGGCTGATCAAAAATAAGGCCTTAAATATTTGTGACCTCTGTGTAACCTCTATGTGATCCCCTGACCCTCGTTCATGGCCAAAAATCCCAAAACTTAATATTTTATGGTCCTTCCCCATATATTTTGCTGACTTACTCCCGAATACAGCAAAATTTATCCTGCATAAATTTTATATGAGGGGGTCAGAAGCCAAGGGGTACAAGTGATTTATTTTCTTATCAGAGTTAGGTAAAGTTAATTGAGAGAAGAAATGTACAACTTGGTTACCAAGGGATACGAGTGAGTCTCTGTTCTGAGGTGACATCGAGTGGAAAATCAAATGCCCTACTAAACATCTAATTGATCTCGTTTTTTTTTCTTTAACTGATTTTTGTTCCTAACCATGTTTAGAAAAAAGAAATCACTTGTACCCCTTGGCTTTTCACCCGCTTATATATTATCAAAATTCATATTTGATAATATAAAAAGGCAGATGGTTTAAAAGAACGCGTTGAGAGGCGACTCGTCCCATTTTTGGCGTCTCGTCGGCATTAAACAAATCGTTGTTACCAACTTTTAAAAAGTAAAGATATATTTTACACTGCTCGCGATATATTTGCCGATGCAGCGGGATGCTCTCGTCTCGTCGACGTAACGCCGAGCTGTGAAGGTACCCTATGCCCATCCCATCGAAAGTCGAACCGAGTCCTATCCTGTCGAACCCATCGCGCAACGGGGGTTTACGGTATACGGAATAGTCGGCTTCACGACAGGAGCGGACGAGGGGTCGTAACGAGAAAGGGCCTGAGGGGTCAATCGGTTGGGGCGAGGTCCGCCAGGGCACCCACATTCAAAAGAAGAGCACTCAAAATATACCCCTGAGGGAAAAGGGAGGAGAATAATAGAGGAGCAAGAGAAGGAGAGAAACTTGTGGGGGCTGTGAGGAAAGAAATGGGAAAACGCCTGAGGCAAGGTAGAGAAGAGGCGACAGGGGAAGGAAAAGAGTTCTGCTAAAGGACTTTCAACTACTGTGGGTAATGATGACGAAGAAAGACACTTTCTATATCCCTTAGCAACAACACTCCTTCAAGTCGGCTATATAGACGAGGTATCAGACTACTGATGGAAACAAGGAGACTGCAAAGAAGAGGCTCAATTCCATACCATGTAAAGCCTGGATCCCACGATCATTTTCTTTCGTCGCGAAAAGTGATCACTCGAGCGATCGCTTTTCGCGACGGGAAAAGTTATCGCTCTAGTGATCATTTTTCTGAATCACACGGTCCCTCCCGCCGTCGTCTTTCGCATCACTTTCGATATTACAGCTCGTTGTCATAGGACCCGGATAGGGAAAATATGTAGCGTGTTTGTTTATCTATGTAGTTCCCACGATTGTCAAACGTTGCGCTGCAATCGTTCCACACGGGCATGCGTTCCGATTGGCTGATATGGGGTTTTAGGGACGGAAAAAGCGACCGGACGAGTGATGAAAAATAGTAATGGGAATCCTCATCGCGATCGTGATCGCGAAAAACAATTGCCGGCGACGATCATTTGCGACGGCAGATGGCCTGCTAGTGGCCAAATATAATGCCTTGTTCATTTTTTAGGGGAACTTTAAGTACTATACTCATGTCTTAGAAACAGGTTTTTTTCAAATCACTCAATTAAAAATGCATGACACAAAATCCAAATGCATCGCAGCTTCTCCGTGTTTTTTTGACCTTGAATTGAAGTGTTAAGCAACACTTTGCAAACCACTTCCAGAGGTATAATGACCGGCGAGACAAATGCTGCGACTTCTTCAACATAATTATGAAATACATACCGGGAACAATGCACGTCATGAGAATATTAGGAACTTAAATCTAACAATGATCCCTTAACCATGACTGGCAACGTTTCATACTCGTTTGGGCAGCCCAAATTAGATACTTTTCCAAATAACCACATTTAGATTAACTACGATTATCGTTAAACTTATCACATTGGATTCTTCACGTCCGTGTATTAATGACGACAGATAAGTAACTCCCTCCTGTGGTTTCCACCGACATCTCTTTGAAAGATATCTTCTGTTTACAATGAAGCTATTCATATCATTTCGCAAAATATAATCATCGCGGCATATAATGGGAGCAAGTGTCTCGCCGTTGATATCACAAGAAGACATTGCTTCCGTTGGATTTCACGGGAAATACCGACAGAGACTTCATAACGGCTAAGAAATATCACTTGATAGCGTTTCACGGCCAATAACACCAGATGACATGATTAGAACAAGAGTTTTGCAGCCTGAATCGATAATCATATCAGCTTGCGATTAATTAGCCAGCTGGTTTGCCCTATCACTCAACAGGACATGACAAAAATATCATTTTGAAATATTCCAATTACGCAAGGAAACATTTTTATTCCGCAAAATAAAAATATATGAACTACCTACCTTGTTCACAATTTGTAAGGAAAATCAAACATATATGTAGAAAATCATAAAAGCCATGACTGTGCGGGAATAAACCTCTTTTCCCGAAATACTTTCTAAGCAAGACCGTGACTTATCTTAGGGAACCTTCGAGTTGAAGCACTAAGTGTACGAAATCTTTTTTTTAATAACTATACGAAATTTTTGCAAAAAATATTATTAATTCCTCCTCTGGGCCCATCCTTGAGACTGTTACAGACGCTTTTCACCACCTGATGAGCATAACTAGCCGCATCATAGCACGAGTAACCAAGAGCATCGTATTTTTTTAAAGGATTTCCTTCCCTCTTCTGACACAGATAACTCTTCCCGCTCAAACAGAGATTTTTTTCCTTCTTCGCAAGTCCGCGTCTTCCGAGAAACTGAAACGCACACCCTTCCGCCGTCATTTTTTTTTTTTGAGACTCGAATCTCAACCCCTTGGACAAACACACTTTCGGGCAAGGTCTTTGCGAGGTTTCCTTCGCCTCTTCCAGTCTCCCTCGTCCGACGACATATGGCCACGCGTGTGCGGACTCCATTTTTCTCTTATTCCAAACTACGTTCTCCTTGGAAAAATCCACACATGAGGGCGCCAGACTTGGCCAAACTTCCCTTCTCCAGTTACCGGTCGACACAACTTCTTCACACCAAAGAGCAAGAGGCCGAGGAGGGTTTGGAAAAAATATTTAACCCTTGTCAGAAGGGTCAACTATAGACACGGTTTAAGCGAGGGAGAAGTCCGAAAGGTTGATGTTTCGAGGAGTTAAAATAACTATCCAGAACTATAAACTTTTAAAGATAGCTTTATATCATATTCTAGACTATAAGACTATAGAAAATGATTTATTATTTAAATATTCTACCGATTAATGTAGATTTCCATGGAGTACTTAAGAAGCATCCTGGGAGCCTTCCCTTTCTTTCAACCACTTCCCTCTTCAATTCACAATAAGGCTTACTACCTTTCATTCGATATAAAAATCCTTTTCTATTCCTTCCCCTCCCTCGTTTACCAAACATTCTACCCTCTAACACTGTTTTCAACATCCCCTTACCGCTAAGTATACCCTCTATCTTGTACCCTCTACCCCCTACCTGCTAAGTACTCGTTCTCATTTAAAACCTGCCTCTTCTCACCAGGGGCGCAGCTAGGAATTAAGGCTTGGGGGGGGGGGATTTAGGTGCAGCTAACACCGGAGTGTGTGTAGGTATGGTATACCCACCAGGATAAGCGATAGATACGATATTAATAAATTGCGGAATTTTAAAGATAAATGGTTCAAAAGGGTGAGATTTACAGCTTTCTGAGGGATATTTTATTCCCCCTTACACTATTGTATTAGTAATATCAATCTAATTAAGTAAAAGCGATTAAACTTAAAAATTTCCCTGAGCTCTGGGGGGGGGGGTTTTATCCTCCAAAACCCCCCTCTCGCTGCGCCACTGCTCCTCACCCACCATGCCTAGCACTTCGTCATCCCTCCTCCTCTCCGTCCACTTCACCTTCTCCATTCTTCTCCTTACCCACATCTCGAATGCCTCAAGTCTTCTCTCGTACTCTTTCCACGTTTCCGCACCATAAAGCGCTACACTCTAGATTAGACTCTTCACTAGCCTCTTCTTTAAACTCTTACATAACGATCCTCTCATGAGCTCTATCCTATTCATGAGCGCTTCCTTTGCTAATTTAATTCTCCAGCTGATGTCCTTACTACTGAATCCGTTTGAAAAGGAATAACTTTTTAAAATACTTCAGTCTTAATATTACCAGTCAGACTTCTAACAGTTCAAGGTAAAGTGCCGATCACCAAGTAATAATTTGAAGCAGTTGTCCATCTTGTACAGGACTATACGGTAGTGGAACGACTTAACAGCAAAAATATTTAGTCCTTCTCGAAAAAGTTACGTATTTTTAAAAAATCGGCTAAAGAAGAAGTAGGTTTCAAGGGTTTTTTATAATGTAAAATCTGATGTTTTCCCGGCGAATATATTCGAAAAAGGCAATTCGGACTTCCAGCCAGGTGATCTTCCTCCATTGTAGTTTTTCGTAATGTTTACAATTTTTAATCGTATGTCATGCTACCACCAGTCCAATGCCCTATTTTGTAACAATTGAATAATAATAAAAATAATAACACCTTTAATTCTCACAGTACACCATAAAAATTTCCTTCCACTCTACGACCAAGTTAGATGATAAAAGAATGTCTACATTGACTGCCGTAAAATCAACCGAGCTACCAAGAATACCACTTTGCTCAGCTGAATGAGCACCTAAAATAGGTAGCAACACATTCAACATTTTTAGCTTTTTCAACATTTTCTTGTCAACATCTCAAATTGGAAAATTTTTTGTCAGTGCCAATGTGCCCTGAAAATTTCAGGATTGTGTTGGTACGGAGGTGGCGCTGTTACAAGGGGAATGTTGCGACCACGAACGGGATTTAGTAATATTTGCATACAACTTTCAAGCTAGTAATACGGGAAAATGTACGAATTTTATACAATTCTGGAGCATAATTTGCCGAGTTTACTCTTGAGCTAGCGGGTGCCGTGACTGTCGATTGCATTTTCAACCTTTAATGGAAGTATACCTTGCCTCAAGGCATGGTGCCCAGCGAATAAATAGATATTCAACTGGGGGCATGGAATGAACAAATTCAGGGGTAGGAATAAGTAGTAGGAAGATAGGGGGCGTAGTGATAGACTTAGTACAACGTTACCAATGGGAATCTTGAGACAACGAATTGCATTATGTAAAATATGAATACAACTTCTTCGTGAGTAATAAATTAAAAATGTATGTATTTTGAGCAAATAGAGAATCGCGTGCAGATTTTTCTCAAGAGAAAATTCCAAATTTAACCTAGATAAAAATAATACTTTTTTCACGTTCAGCTTGCGTAGAATGCACGTGTACAGCATATAACTCTTCTAGCGGATGCCGAGATTATAGACTGCACCTTCAGGCTCTAAGTTTTATCCAAGTATGCCACGCCCCACGGCACGACACACCGATGACGAACTAGGCAGTCAAATGCGAACCTCGAGTGAACAAATTCAGGTGAGGGAATACGTAGTAGGAAGACAAAGGGCGTGGTAGAGGAAATAATGTAATGCTATCAAGGGGGATCTTGGCATGACGAATTCGATTATGAGCTAAATGAATAAAACTCCTACGTGAGTAATACATTAAAAATTTATCCATTTTAAAAGTACAACTACAGAATCGAGTATAGAATTTTAACCACGGAAAATTCCAAACTTGCATTAAAAAATATACTTTTTTCCTGCACTTTTTGCGTAAAATAGTAAGGTAAGTATATATCTTATGATTCTACTAGAGGATGCCGTAAATGTCAAATGAGTTTTCAGAAAGTACAGAATTCTCTCAAGAGAAAATTTCAAACTTAGTATATCAGGTACAACTTTTCCTATAAAATTTTCGTAAAATTGTTGCGTGGGTGTAGAGCATATGATTCTACTATAGTGGGACAGTTGAACGCATCTTCAGGCTCTGAGTTTTATGCCAGTATGATACGCTTCACGGCTCGGCCTACCGATGAGAAACTAGGCAGTCAATTTCGGGCCCCAAGTGAACAAATTCAGAGGTCAGGAAAAGGAAGGATAGATTGCGTGATACAGGAATTTGCAGTGTTACCAAGGGGGATCTTGGGAAATGAATTTCACTATCTTCTTAGTGAATACAACTTCTATGTGAGAATTACATGAAAAAATATGCATTTTAAATAAGAATAGAATATTAAATATTGTCAGGAGGAAATTAAAAACTCATTCAGTATAAAGGTACACTTTTTTTCCTGTACGACTTGCGTAAGATTGCAGTGAAGGTATACTGTAAATAGTTCCACAAGAGGATGCCGTGATAGTCCAATGCATTTTAAGGCTTAAAGTTAGTATACTACGCTTCACAGCACGGCACGTCGATGAAGAACTAGGCATTCAAATGGGGACCCCCAGTGAACAAATTCACGGGATGGAATAAGTTGTAGGTAGGACAGAAGGCGTGGCGGTGGAACTAGTACTATATTACCAAGGGGAGTCTTGGGACAACAAATTGAATTATTTTAAATATGAATACAACTATTACGCAAGTGATATATGAAAAATGTATGTTTTTTCACAAATACAGAATCGCGAATAACATTTTCTCCAGGAAATATTCTAAACTCAGTCAGCATAAAAGTTAAAACTTTTCCTGTATAATTTTTGAAAATTTTCAATTTAGGTACATTGTACATAATTCCACAAGAGGATGCCTTGATAGTTCAATGCATTTTCAGTCACTACGTTCCACGCAAGTATGCCACACCTCACGGCACCCATGACGAACTAGGCAGTCAAATGGGGGCCTCGAGTGAACAAATTCAGGGGTGGTAGTATAAGTGGTAGGAAGGACAGGGGGGCGTGGTGGCGCTAGTACAGTGTTACCAAGGGGGATGTCGGGACACGCGGAGACAGCAATGGGGGGAGGGGGTTGGTTGGTTGGTTGGGGGGTGTGGGGGAGCAGGAACAAGAGGTGAAGTGTCGGAGCAGGGGTGCCTTTTCGTGGATCAATACTCTCCCCCAATGCTCACGGTGGTCGCGCGAAAGATGAAAGCGAGGCGGGAAGAGAGGAAGCGGCAAGAGTGGACGGGAAAAAGAAGAAATAAGAACAGACAGCCAGAAACGTATGGGGGAGAGAAAAAGATGAAGAAACCGCAAGACACCATAATGCCTTGCGGCCCGCAGTGTTTTTTTTTCCTTTAATATTGCGTAACAAAGTCACCAAGAGATAAAAAAAATAACAATACAATATTAATTGACTAGATAACCTGTGCGAAAATTTTGCACTTTCAGGCAATCAGGGAATAATTATGTTGAAGTTTTTTTCGGGTTTCCCACCGGGTGAGGCTCCATCTCTGCCGACGTTTGGATGACCGTGTCATCCATCGTCATCAGCCTCAGATCTTTTATTCAGGGAATAAGTATGTTAAGGAAACGTTGCAATTGGGTTTACACGCTCTCTTTAAAGTTCCTTGCACACGATGTCTCATTTAAAGAGCGTTTAACATTCTTCATAACCCTTACATTTTATTTTCAATATTTTTGCCTCCTTATGTTACGTTTCTTTGATTTAGTCACGCATTCAACGGGTTAATAAACCTTTTTTTGAAGTTCAGAATTAAAAAATGTGTGGAGTCGATATGCTTGGGCAATCGACATGGAAAAATCGAAATTTTAAGCCAAATCAATGGGGGTAGATAGTGAACTGTGAGATAGAGATAGTATTTTTCGTCAGGAGCCGGTGATTCAACGTTTAAAATGATACCTCATTTATCACTGTAAGTGTTGTGTTAGCGGAGAATATACGGAATGACAGAAAAAAGACCTTTTTGTAATAATGTATATGATTTTGAGAATAATCCGCGTCGAGATTTAAAAATTGCCAACCTTTCCTCTCCTAAGCCGAAGACTTCATTAGGGAAAATGATTACCAGATAGAGTTGAATTATTCACAATATGAGTACAACTTCTATGTGAGAAATACATGAAAAATGTGTTCATTTTATGCAAGTGTGGAATCGCATATTGAATTTCCTCCAGAGAAAATTCCAAACTCAGTGAGTATAAAAGATACACTTTTTCCACTACTCCATACGTAAATTCGTTATGTAGGTATATTGAATTCCACTAGAGGATGTCGTGATAGTCCAATATATTTTTCATGATGAGGTCTCCGGCATAGGTGAGGAAACGTTGGCCATTTTTAAGTTTTGACATGGATTATCCCCAAAATCCATTAATAATGAAAAACATGGACCGCGAAAATTTTAATAATTCGAATATACAATATTCATGATATTAACCTCTTCATTCACACATCAATCAGGATCGCGAATATTGCGCAGAGTAAATGAAAAAGTATTACTATCAACAATAAATGTTATTAATACCGAGATATTTCAAAACTGTACAAATAATTTATCCTTTTTGTATGTGTTGTAGAGTAATTATTAAAGTTATTGTACCCTAAATGTTCTTTATTTGTAGCCCCGAGGATGGAATACATTACATTCCGTAACGCCGGTAGACAAGAGTTGTTTTTCATTTACTCTGACCGAAACGTGTGATGTTGATTGTTTTGAAAACAATTAAATTACCTAGTGCTTTCGGAAACAATATAGTCGAAATCTTCAAGAAATGTAGTTGAAATTGCCAAGAAATGATTGAATGCTAAAAATTATTATTGGACAACCACGGTGAGTTTCAACGTTTACGCTTATTCTTCAGGGCTTTCATTTTTCATTTGTTTAACATAAACATCGGATAATGGTCCTATGAAAACAATTGTTGGAGGCAACACCAAGCTATATTATGAGGAGGCTTTATTAGAATTTCTGAAAGAGAAATCATTTGGGGCACATTTAGTAATTGCGTCAGATTAAGTTAACACAGACAAGAGCATGTGTATTTCGAGCGAGGAAAAAATTTCATAAATACTTATGCACCCTAAAGCGCTACTCTTCAGGCCAGGCTCTACACTAACTTTATCTTTGAACTCTTCTAAGTCGTGTTAGAGTGACTTAAGTTAGAGACAAGCATTAGAAGCACTAACCTATCGGTCAACTACATACCTACTTCACGCCTAATAAAGTTCAGTAATTCCAAAAGAGGCTTTATTTTTGTCAAACTACGTAACAGCATGAGGCATTCTGTTGCTACGTGATAACTAATAGCTGAAATAGGAGTATAGCATTGAAGAAGAGGTTGACGAAACACTTCCGAGATGGGAGACGAAACCAGAAGGAATGATTTGGTTAGGGAACGGAGGAAGGGAGGTTGGGATGAGGGTGGCGGAAGAGAAGGAGGCGAGATGGGGGTGGAAAATGCGGAAGAAGGAAGCAAAAGAAAAGGGCGGGGGTGCGCGGCACCCCCACGAAGAATGCAATCCGTTTAGCCAGCGGGCGATATCCCTTTAAGCGTTGAATACGCAGCACTATATCTACCAATTTGACATTGTCACCTTACGTACAGTAAGGTAGCACAAATGCCAGGTTAATATCATTTCCACATAATCAGAAAGAAATACATTAAAATGCGAGGGGGAAAATGACTTGAAAATAAAAACATGCAGATAGTCGTCCCAGCAAGTACCGCGATCAACTTTATGAATTACTCTTCTATAGATAATTATATTCAAATAGTTTAAACATACACAATGACGATTTCTCATAGCGGACAAAGCCTTTTAATTTCATGCATAAGTCGGAAAAGTCATCGGGTTTCCCACCGGGTTCAAGGGCTTCTTTCTTCCGACGTTTCGAGGACGTAATCTCTCTTTTTCTTCACCCTGAAGTCGATGGCAAACTATGTCCCGCACAAAACGGAAGATATCAACCGTTCGACCCAGTGGGAAAACCAAAAATATTCTTACTATCAATTCGCCCGGAAATCCAAAGATCACAGGTAACTTTAAGCAAGATTTCACACCTACCTGGCGAATAATACGGATGAAATACTCTCAGGCTCGCCACCAGGTAAGATATTTAATGCCAACGCTTAGCATGGCGCCATGTATATTTCAGTATTCACAAGAGGCGTACTGCGACCAATAGCTTTTTGTACCAGCCAGAGAGGACGACAGGGTGTAGATAAACCTGGCGTCGAAACTTCAATTCAAGGGGGCTGCATAATGGAGGTCCAATTCAACCCCACAGAAGGGAGATTCCTGTTGCCACTTCGAACGCATTTTAATCGGTTTTCAAAAATATCCGCGGCGCGGTGATGAGTGCGATATGATCCACTTTATTTCCAACAGTTTGCATCGTAGTTTTTTAATTGCGAGGAATAGCATTAAAAAGGTTATGAACTTGAAAGATAGCATCATCATGTATAAAAATTTCGTTTAACAACCTCAATTACACCTTATTTCGCTGTGAGACTCGGATAAATTTGTCCGTCAGCGACGCGAGTGGCGACTTTTGTGAACCCATTTCAATGCGCTGTGGTTGACAACACATTTAGAGGCCGACTTAAGGATCCTCTTTTGTAATATTCGTGTTTTAATTAATGAAAAGTGCAGGAGTCGCAGCTTAGCGTCCAGAAAGAGAATGCACTTGAAATAACCTACACTGAAGTCGAGTTCTAAAGCGAATATGGCGCCATGTATATTTCAGTATTCACAAGAGGCGTCCTGCGACCAATAGCTTTTTGTACCAGCCAGAGAGGACGACACGGTGTAGATAAACCTGGCGTCGAAACTTCAATTCAAGGGGCATAGTAGGACAACGTCGTACTATGAAAATTTAAAAACTCTCTAAAACGAAAGATATATCTTCCTGTCCTGACCACTTTAATGTTATTGGTGCAATGAGTACCATGAGTATTAAACATTAATGGGTACTATTGGAAAATCGATGCTCATTTTTTAACTCGGCAACACCCCGAAGATGTCTCTTCTATTGGAGGTATTTCGTAAATTGTCATAAGATATCAATGCCCTTCGTTATAGTGTGAAATCCAAATCAAATGAATTTGTTGAGTAACACTTTCGAAAACGCCCTAAGCCACGAAGTAGTAATTCAGTTTCCTCTTAGCGAACTCCGAAACCACAGGGGTTTGAACCAAAGCCTTCAGGGTGGGAAGCTTACCCACACGAACCTTAGCCCTGAAAGCTTCCAGAATAAATGGGTAAATTCGTCTGCTTAGTATCCTTCTGCAGGCCACTCCTTGACTAACGTGAGTCCCAGTGGTTATTTGACCTACCCCTACATCGCTAACCAGAGGTGTATTTTTTTCTGCTCCCTTCCGAGAAGGCAAACTTTGGGACATATGCAGACACCACGCCCTTACCCTCTCCTCCCTCGATAGGTGTCTCTCGGTGTTACACACTATTCCTCGAGCAAAAAAAGGAAATCGGGTGCTATCACGTGATACTCCATAGTAATTGAAGGACTTGTTCAAACATGAAACTTCTGCCATTTTACACTGACGCAAATACAAAATAATAATACACCTTGAGCAGGCACGAAGCTTGAAATTTGCAAGAGGGTTTCTCACGTAATAATCGGGTTGCCTGAACTGATACTTGTTGTCGATTCGCACGCATCGGAAAACCTTATATTTCATTAAATCAGCTATACAGCTTGGAGAAAAGTCGTGTGAACAATTGATAACCCTGGGTAGCTGATACCAATAGGAACAAAAATTACTGATAATATTTAGGTCGGAAACGCACCCTTGACAAACTACAGAAACTTTGAGCCAAGCGCTCCGATTGGCCGCGAGTTTGCCCTCTTGTCGAATGCTCCAGACCATTAATGAATCAGAATGCTTTGCCTGCAGGAGACCGCGATGTATCCATGACAGCTCGATAGCTCAGTGGTAGCGCGACAGCCTTCAACTATGGGTCCTGGGTTCGAATCAGCCGGGGTCAATTTTGTTTTCATTAGCCACAACCTAATTTAACGAAGATACCTATATAGATAAGAAGGGGAAAACAGCAGAACTGAACCAAAAAACAACACCATTACACTTATAGAGCTGGAGAAGAATGCTGAAATCAAAACAGATCAATGAAGAGAGAACTGTGGTTATAAGCGAAAGAATAGATGATAGTGAATAATACTGTTTCATGCATGTTGAGTTCCAATAATCGGCTCTCACATTCCAAGTAGTATTTCACATCACTACTATAAGAAATTTTTTTTTTCACACACCACCGAAAGCAGCACTGTTCGGCCTTTACATCGGGGTTGATAACATTTAACAATCACAAACATCCATGCCCTGGATAGGGATAACTTACCCAGGCGGGACTCGAACCCGCGACCTTCGGTTTGGCAGGCGAGGACTTTACCCCGCCGCCACTGATGGACCTAAATGAGATCTAATACACAACAATAACAAAAAGAAAACATAATAAACATAAATTTGGCCATGTCTACAATGCCATGCTCAACGCACGAATTGACCATGCGCAAGAACGCGAAATCTTGACAAGAAGTATTTAAGATGATGATAAGCAATTTAGGATTCTACCTGCTGCAGATGGGAGGGTTAAGTTCCCTGGGCGACAGGCTGGAAGATGAATGAGAGGAGGAAACGAGGCAAAAACGACCGTTCCGGTTCTCCTCGGGACCCGAATCTGGGAAGTTTCCTTCACGGAAAATACACGCAAGTCTGGGGTCATATTTCTCGCGACGCCCTTAGGCTAAAGATCTGAAGGCGGGACGCGATGCTAACAGAGAGGGGCGGTATATATCACTCACTCCACCATTACGGTAAATCATAACATAAAATACGCTATATTAGAAAATACGGTAACCATAATACACAATCACTGGTATACAAAAAAAAGCATTTGCCAATACGGATTGATAAACTTACTTCATTGTTCAACACCATCCCATCACTAACTACCCTTCCCTGATCCATGTACCTTCCGAACATTCCACCACGAGCTTTAAAAGATTTCTGTTCATGAATCTCAATTTATTTCTTTTCTTTTTGCAATATTAATTTTTAACGCAGCAGAGTTTCAATGTGAAGATCAATTCAACTATTTTTATTAAATTTTCTCGTAATTAAACGAAATAAATAAATAAAAATACAGAATTATACAAGGTCGGATGGTAACATACAGAAATCCAATGTAAACAGCAACAGTTTACACTATTTGCCGGCCTACGTGGCGGCTGGGATAAGTCCTATCATACCGAAGGTCGAGGGATCGAGTCCCGCCTGGATAGGTTGCCCTTCCAGGCCATGGCTGTAGATGATCGTTTGCTGTTGATTCTTATAACTCCCGATGTAAAGGTCTCATTGTCCAGTTTTGGTGGGTAATTGAGATAAATAAATAAACAGATCGATGACTAGACTCCGAGATCAGAATTTAGGAGGTCAGCACGAGAAAATATTACTTGTCGCTTTAGTGATAATTTTCGAAAATTCTCTTCAAAAGACACTTAATCAACTAGCAACCACAAAAAAAATCTTTCAGAAAAATATTTTCTGGAAATTGTACTTGAAAATCCTCAATTTAGTACGATCTCTTATGCCGATACCCTTACAAGCACATGAAAATTGTGTACTAATCTTGAAATAGGAAAGCCTTACTGATTTAAAAAAACTGATATAAACCTCGTTATGTCATAAAAGTCATGATGAAAATAAGACTGTTCTGTCACCGCACTACATTTTGGGTAACTTGCAAATCAAAACGGTCAATGGAGTCAAATTACGTTAATCACATGAAAATAGCGTTACAGTCAGCTCAATTACCGAAAAAAGGTAGATATTAATTAAAAAATAACGATAAAATTATCTGAATCCCGCGTACATTGTTTAATTCTGTTTAGCCTGGATTTAGAGCTTTCTAAGACGGAAAAACTTTTTTAAATGCCGCACGAAAAAAGCATTTGTTTGTAATCAGCCCAACGCCTTCACTTGCGTCGATGTATGTTTATCAATTTTATATATATCATTGGTATATCCATATCAATTTACCGAGTCTTGTTATTGTAACTGACTTACTTAATATTTTTTACATACTTACAGACTGAGTTGATTCATTTTTTGGTTTACTGATATGTTTTATGCTCATTTTTGTGTTAAAAGAAGCCATTCAGCTCTTTTTTTTCGCAACTTTGAATTCTAACGTTGTTGTCTTTACGTCTATTGTTAACGATTACTACGACAATTTCCCTCATTTTTTCCTGATTGTAATTTTGAATTATTTCCATATTACGCCATTGTAAATCGATAATATGTTCAAATGAAGATCACTCCTAAATCAATATACATATTATATTATGCAGTGACGTAAACAGAAATTTGCTTGGGGGGGGGATAGAGGGATCTGGGGGTCGACCTCTTCACTCCCCTCCCAGGCAACGGGAAAATTTTTGAAAACTGACAGGCCTGGAAATAAATTTTACACCATTTTGGCACTTAAAATTTGGGTTTCACTCCTAATTCTGCGGGTAATCGTCAAAACAGGGAAAAAATTAGAATAATATAAAATTTTCTGAGACTTTGAGGGGGATCTATCCCCTCATCCCCCCATAGTTACGCATCTGATGTTAAACATGCATAAACAAACTAATTACCACAGTCCCTCTTAAAATTCCAGTTTTTGTCACATAGTGAACTTTGAACGGTGATGTTTGGGTACCTATCCTTGTTATATCTAATTAGTATTCTCGATAAAGCTAAATTATCAATACAGAGGAAATATTTGATTTCGATTTGAATTCCAACGCAGGAGTGAGAAGTGGGTTGGTTTCCAATCCATTTCGTTGGCATTCCATGGACGACCTCCCATGGGAAATCAACGGGTGTTAGTCCTTGGATTAGCTAGAGGATTTCGGAGAAGACGCCTTTCTTGTTTCTCTCGGAAATTCACTTGAGAAGATGAGAAGCTGGGGCGCAGAGAAATACCTTAGTACACTCGTTTCACGGTACAGGTTTGCGGCCAGTCCCCGGCCACGTTTTCCATAAAATTCAATTAAAAACCGTCAATTATCAATATATATTTATTATAATATTATATAAAAAGTTATACATTAATTATTAAAACTATAACTCGCCATAAAAATTGCTCCGATCGATCTGGAAATTGATTTCTCCACGTATAACGAAGTCTGGATTCGAAAAATTACATTTTCGAAAAAACATTACATTACATTTTTTTATTCTAGAGGCCCAATCCTAATAAGTAGAGGCAGCTAGCATCACTAAAATAGTAAGAAAAGTTTTTGCATCGACTATTTTTCATAGAGTTACTGAGGATTTTGCGATGGGGTCGATTCGATGACTTTTTGTTTAATCTCGTCTCGTTCACCACAAACATTAGTATTAATCAGTCAATGGTTGGAATTAGGTTTAATGGTGCATGGATACCATTTCATATCACTCAATATTCAGAGAAAGGCTATCCTTCCGTCAAAATATGAAACAGCGCGAGCAGTTTGGTTGCTAAATGATAAATAATAGCTGGGAAAGAAACACAGCCTAAAGGAAAAAGGTTGACGAAACACTTCGATTAATCACAAAAGAATATTTCTTACCTGTTTATGAACATAATGCAGTTGACTAAATACAAGTACAAAAATAGGCGAAGCATGATAATATCATTTATTACTGCAATCCAAAAATTGGCAAATTGCAGTCCTCCATTTCTCCCTCGCCCACGATAGTTCTTTTACCTCCCTGAGGTTTTATCCCAATATCTTTCTTTTTCCAACCTAGATACTTGTGCATTGGTACTGTCTCAAAGTACTTTAGTATCAATCCGTAATGATACCTGCTCTTTGGTTTATATTATTCCCCTACTCCCCAGTTCGGGGGGCCTAATTGAATTTCTGGATTATAAGATACACCGACCAATAATCGTTTGCCTATAGCCAAGATAATTCAAAACCGCATTGAATTCATTCAACAGAAGTAATTTCTTCTTTTTGTGCTGTGCTGGCGAACATTTGTATTTTTTACAATCGAAAACCTACTTGTAGACTAAAAAAAATAAAATTAGTAACAGAGGATAACAAATTATCATGAATTCATAAGTGTAGTCGCAGTTAACATCAAGAGACACAAAATTACTAATCGAAGAATTGTCACTTACGTAGCAAATATCCAGCAATCGATTGGTAGGCGCTTAAAATACTAATTCCATAAACATCATAAAAGATAACCTATTGTTTAAGTTTGTTTAAGTCAAACGAAACGATGAGCACTAAAAGAAATTTCTAAAATAATTTCTGAAAATTTATCATTTTTAGCAAAATCTCGATGCCAAGCCAAGCGGAGATTTCTTTAATACTGGTGGTCGAAGCTCCCAGCCAATCAGCTGTCTTCTTCGGCTTTCTGGAGTTGCGGTGGTTTATATACTAAACTTGCATTTTTGTTGAAGTTTCAATCCGGGCATTGCGGGGGTTAATTGGGAAAAGGAATATGGGAAGGGATTAGGGCACATTTAGGGGTTCTGTGAGTAAAGGTATTAGGAATGGCATAGTCCCATAAGTTGCATAATAATTTGTTATTTGTTTTTGCAAAAGAATGTTGAAATTTCGTAAGAGCAGATTTTAAGAATATTAAAATTGGAGTTAAATTAAGATCATTGCGAATTTGCCTATTGCTTATAAACCATGGAGCGCCTATAATTTTACGAATTATTTTATTTTCGCACGTTTGGAATTTCTTCAAGTGCGTAGCACTTGCGTGAAGCCACGCAAAATCTCGATTATTATCCACTAACAAACTTCAATATAATAATACATAGGGCCCGAGGATGGGGAGTGAGGGTTGGCTTTTTATTCTCAAGTCCTCGTGATTACGCTACTAAAATTCGTATGAAATGACTACGGTCAGTTATAACAACTTTCTTCACAAGTGGAAGCAGGAACATAATTGGAGGCATACAATCACCATGTAGCTGGCAGATGACGGGTAACAAGACAAATGGAGGTGAAAAGGCGAGCAGAATTGAGTGGGATGGCTGAGAAGCCGTCAGACGCCGAAGAAGTAGTAGCAAAGGAAGAAACAATAAGCACAGAAAATAAGATATGGGTGTGGTCAAAATATATATTGGGTGTTGTTTCCTCTCAGTCGCGATGAGGAGGAATAAATTGAAAAAAAACTGATAATTGATTCAAAAAATAAATGGAAAAGCAATAACTCTCTCCTCAAGTTCAAGCCGCAAAGCACGGCTTCTTCACTAATTTCATTTTGCATACGATTGAGATGCAGTGTGAAAAAGATACCTTTAATTATCCTTTTTTCGATCTGTTACCCACGTATTAAGATATACGCGACTCAAATACCACTGCGATAACCCTTAAGCAGATAAGTGGATGACGCCACGTGTTCATTCCGAGTGGGGTACCTCTTCTCAGCAACTCCTCACCCATTTACTGGACGAATGTAGTGGATACAAAACACACGCATTTTAATTCTTTGAACATGTATTTTCCCATGAGATAGCTTTCAGTTAATACTTGATGAATAGTTACAGTACAATGTACAGAAACAGTTTTATAAATTCCGTAAACTGTAGTTCAATTATAATGATTTCAATTTATGAAATAAAGTACATTAAATCATAATACCAGAAATTAATACTGCAAAATGAATATTAACATCACACATAAATTCTTCTGTTCCTGAATTACACCAATCACCAATAATCCGAAAGAAAGATCAGCGCAAAAAATATTTTTTTAAGAACGATCTGATGAAATAAAAATCTCGATATTAAATTAAAATAGACTGTGATTGAAAATTTCTGAGAATACCACAGGCCGGGAAGAAATGAGCAAGAACTAAAACTTAATTGGCACTTAAAAATCCATGGTTACAAAAACAGTGTTAACAGCTGACGAAGCAGTGGATGGCAACGATAACTAGCGGCAATTGAAAACGAGAAGAACGCCGCGCCGTCTGATGATGTATCTGATCGCATTCTCACTAACGGGAGGTACACGAACCACAAGCCGATATGACAAAGCGCTTTTCCGAAACAAGTGGGACCAATTAGCTCTTGGTTCGCCATTCCCACGCATAAGCGCTGAAAACCGTCCGCTAACAATACCCACCCAAAAACACATGCCCTCGGCAAAAACGAGTCCGTTCGCCCCACCCGTTCAATAACACCCACCACCGCATGGATAAATAATTGAACGGACAGCCACTCCGAATGGGGAGAAGTTTACATTTTTCCGAATCGATACTTCTTAAATATGGTAGCCATTTGGTAAAGAGCAAAGTCAGCCCTTTTGTAGCGCCATCGAAGAGTAATCTCACCATCGCTCAATAGCAATAAAGGGGAGTCATTAACTTTTCACAAAACCAATCGAATTTTTATGGTTTCAGAGATAAAAGGTACTAAATTTAACTTGAAAGAACTGCAAACCATTGAAAAAAAATTATATTTTTTTTCATTCTTCATTTAATCGGACATCTTTTTATAAAATAGCGTCAATGGAGGCGGCATACGAAGCGATATGAAAGAGTATTCCAACAATACGGCAATAGCATACAGAGGTGTTATATTAAATTTTCACGAAACAAAACGGATATTTATTCTTTCGGAGATAAAAAAACAACAGTCGAATAGACAGAACTACCAATCTTTGAAAAAAATGTGCATTTATTTCGTTCTTTATAAAATCTGACCTTTATATGACATTTATAAAATGGTATGATATAAGGGATAGTTTCCTGACCTCCTCAATAAAATATTTTAGAGGACCTTTTGGAAGTAAAGGTCTTCTATGAAACAATAAAAACTGAATCCATTGTTGAATATTGTTTTCATTTGCCTCAATATACCAATGGTGCTAACTTGCACTTGACTTTTTATCACATTTTCAGCCCTGCTGAAAGGAAAAAAACACTTCGAAACAAAAGTACGTCAAGACGCAGGAATGTACACTGGCTTCACTATAAAGGAATGATGATAGCGCACCTCAAGTGACCAAAGAGATTGCACATCTGGCCATCTTAGGAAGTCCCTTCATGATTTTTCTCTGTTATAATGCATCGACAATCAAGCAACTTTAATATTTTATTTAATATTCCGAATGGAATTGAGAGTTATCATATATTACTGAGATCACATGCAAAAGTTTAAGCACCTCAAACTTCGCTATCTTCGCATTCAAATTAAAAAAATTCCTAATTAATATAAATGATGCTCATTCGTGCTGAGTAGTCCAGGAACGCGGAAACGTAACCACATCGGTAATTTCACTCTCAGCTACTCGGAGCGGAGCGTGGTAATAATTTTCCCGAATCGATTCGGCTGAGACGTCACCACTTAGGCGAAGAGGGAACTTAATGAGAGGGCGGATGTATATCGCTAACACGTGCGGCCAGTGAGTCGTGCATACGACTCGAAAGCGAACGCTATGACCCCAATAAAAGCAAGTGCCCGCCATGAATAAGGAAGGTTTTAGGGTGGCGGGAACATAACTTTTCCCAATACCCTACCGATTGGTGTAACGAACAAGAGGATACGCAAAATTTTCTCACAGTCAGCGAATACCTTACACAAGTTAAATTAGTGAGAAGATCACGTAAAATTATAAGACATAAAGCAATGCGTTGCCTCAATCACAATTATATAATTAGGTTGGGTATTTATGTAAATCAAAAAATATTAGAAATTATTAATTACTCATGCGAGGAAATGGATTGAATAAATTCCAATTTGCAATTAAACTTTCCGCAAATTTCTATGGATTTTATTTCCACTCCCTTTTCATAATCAGCGTGTATCCAAAGTTGTTAACTACAGACAATGACATACGAGAAAGTACCCGTGAATCACTGGAATTACAATCTCAATTTCCACAATATTTCCCAAATTTGATGTCAAGTAACTTCTTCACTAATTTAGTCAAAATTGACATATCATTGTTTATTCAACAGCTAAAGTAGCATAGGAAACTATGAAGAGGTAGAAAGCCTCCCTAATAGCAATGAAGAGACTTAATGACTTTCACCCTTTATTCAACACAGAACGACCGGTTTCGGAAATCATTTCAAGTACAAGTACCATTTTCAAGTACATTGAAAAAAATTCAGTCAGTACACGAAGGATAGGAGTAAAGTTAATAGGAGTTATCAATTCGAGACTGCTAAATAGAAAAATCTAATGTGTGATTTTAAAAAATAATGGAAAAGCAAAACCTCTCTGCTTAGGTTCCAGCCACAACAGGCTCGTTCACAAATTTTACAGACGATTGTGATGCAGAGTGAAAAACAAAGAGACCTTAATTTTGCCTTTTTTCGATTCGTCGACTATTTCTCAAGATATGCGATATATTGAAAGAAAGTAGGACTTAATGTGAAGTGAAGAGGAATTTCTATAATGGGAGAATGCTGTAATAATTCCTAAATACTCCATGCCAACTAATCATACTCGGTAGTATAATTTGAAAATATAAGTATTACTACATAAACCAAATATGAAAAGTATCGGAGCGGCTCGGGATTAGCGGCATGCTGAATTCACTCGGCATGATACATAAATAACATTCACTCCATTTCTCGGAGGACGGTCCTTTAGAGTCGACGAGATTTTACGCCCGCGTGCGAGCCTCCGGCAAACACTCGTCATTGATACGAGCGCGGCTAATTGGGAACGGCGTATGAGTACAAGGGGCGGCCTCAGAACTGCTCGCTCGCAAATTAAGGGCAATGGCGAGAGGGTGGGAGTCGCCACGCCCGTCCGGGAAATGTTGCGGCGAATGCCGGGGAAGAGGAGAGAGGAAAAATTTGATCCTTTCGCGAGAGAACTGGATTTAGTATTCCAGCCGAACATCTTCCCTTGCATTAGTATTCATAATACTCCTCCGATACACCTGATCCCGTTAAATTCTGCGACGCGCGCACGATGCCTCGCCGGTGAGAGGCTTCGTGTAAAGGAGACGGATATTAATTCGGGAGAGAAAATATAACCGCCAAGATAAAAGGAAGGTGAAAACGCGATGTAGAGGTCACACTGCATAGGCTGTACGCGTAACTCTAAAAAAATAGCAGCGATTGGCCCTATATTTTATGTGAAAATTTAATGTACACTATGTACGATATCATTTTTCACACTAATTGAGATGCCTTGAACAAGGATCATGGAACAAGTCGGCTTCGAAAGCATTGTTGGGATATAATACAACCCTTTAGAACGTCTACAATGTTCTTCGAATGCATAGTTAAACATTTCGTGCAAAAATTACTAATAAAAAATATCATATTATTTTTAACATCTAAATATTTGATTCAAATATAAATATACTCGCTAATTATCGGCGTTCACCAAATTTTATTGCAGATGGTACATTTTGCTATTCAAACGGTCGATTAATGGAGTAGAAAAGTATTTAAATTTATTGTAAAATCGGTAATTATTCGGTTATAATGAATGGCCCATCTAAATTAAGATGAACTTGGAATCTTTGCTGTCTGGATTGAACTTTCTCAGTGAATGCCAAATTATCACGCATTATTTATGGTGCATATATAAGCAAACTTCAACACCATTCCAGACGGTGATTCATGAGTGCTTATTCAACGGCCGAGTTGAACGGCCTTTCTCATTGTTGTAGAAAGCTTGAACTGACAAAAATTAACGATAGCCAACATGATCGACAAAGGAATACCGTGAAGCGCGACTGAGACAATAATATTCATAATTTTACTAGCAGGAAACAAATTAGTATCAATATCTTGCAGTGTCGACATTCTATTCTGATTCGTGTGGTAATTTACCTCATATAATTTCCTTTGCTCCTTAAAAAAATTCAATGACATCTTCAAAGGCGCTTCTCTCCCAGTCTCAGCCCTAATATCAATAACAATTTCATCTCCATGGTAGCGCTGGGAAGGCTAGAAAATATTCACTGATAGGTTGATACGCCTCAATACCATTCGAGATTCATTAGGAATTATAACCGTTCAATACAAGATGAATTTTATGGAAAAGAAAGGATTCAAGAGCATTCAAGACAAGATGTCCGCAGTCATGACGATTGACATGACGTCATATCCATTCCAGAAAGCTTGTTCAACAAGTCTTATACGGCATTTGAAAGTATGAAACTACCTTTATATTATGAGTGTACCTACAATATACGATAATAACAGCGCTTCAGCGCAGTTAGCAACGTCTAGTAGGATATCGCAAAACAAACGTATCTATTGATTAGGAAGCGCTACGTAACAACATTTGGACGATGTAAAGACTAAATACATTCCTAATGTCCTCATTATCTTTTGAATATTTCAGACCTTACCCTTTTGCCTGAATTTGCTATATTATTACCACTTAAAGCCTAGAATTTAAACTGCGTCAGAATCAAGTCGGACTTGGTCTTGTGAGATTTTTTGTATCGAAGATGAGAAAGCAAGTACACTTTTTCCTGAAGTTCTTAATGCGATTCTTAATACTATTTCGGGCCTTACCTCATTAACGATTAAATTACCCCTTGAAAAAAATGACGATCACAATTATTATTATTTCATTCACTCATCATTATCTTTCCAGGATTCTAGGACTGCACCGATAGTATGCTCGAAATGAATTCCACACACAGTGAAATAGGGAGTCACGAAATGAAGGAGGAAGCATGTGGACGTGAATCCTCACGTTTTATTAGACCTGCGACGGAAGTAATGAGTTCGCGGGCGCAGCTAACGGGGAAGGAAGCGGTTCACGGTAAGGGGTTAGAGGATAAGACTGGGAAGCTTAAGTTTTACGAGGAGACAGACGGCAGGACGCTGCAGCGCTGAATTATCTCGCCAACGGCAGGAGTGGCGAGGTTCTCCCGCTGAAGCATCCGAGGGCGTGTTCAGCAACAGCCTACTGACGAGAGTTACGTCCCTATTCCTCGGCCCATAACCGTGTACACTGGAGGCCACGGGTACCAGTTTGCGCCGCGGGAAACGGGAGAGAAATATAACCAGGCTCTGCGAAGGAACATCACACTTAAGAAATGGAGGCTCAAAGGGCACGAACTGCTACGACAAATACTTTAGACGACTCCGAAAAAGATTCATCTATTACGTCGTTGGAAGGACTCTGACTTCACGTTCATCTTAACCCATTAATGTGCAAGGGACATTTTTAAATTTTTAGTAATTATCTCAAAAAAATGAGAATATCTATGAGTGTAAGTATTGGTTTTATTGAAGAAAAGGATATTGGCTTCTAGTTTTAAATTCTTTATGTGATATACTTTAGATATTGTGGTTTCCACACTGTTAAGAACTTTCACTTGAAATACTGTTTACGAAGTGGAAGTTTGATAGTTTATAATTAATCAATGAGAAGGTTAATTATAACAAGGCTTTAGGTTTATCCGGTATATGTACCTATCCTGTGGAGTTAGTGCGAAAAACTCCACATTTTTGCTTAAATTTTCACAAAATTAATGCTTTTATGTCCTGAGACACAAATGGAAGCGAGAATTGGTATTATTTCACGTCCCACTCTGTATCAATAAGGTAAACAATTTTTTTATAATGTTCAGAAATTTATTACAGATTAGCCAAATGAATGTGTACGTGCCTTTCAATACAATAATGTCATCGTTTTCTCTACTTCATCATCACGAGTGATTTGTTGCCAGGAATTAAAAGTTCATGTTTATTGTTCCCTATAGTTTTCATATATGCGTCGTTTAACCAATGTAAAGGTATTTGTTCTATTTTTGGTGGTGAGAAATAAAAATATTAAATTTATGTACTGCCAGCCGACAATTAAATGAGGCATACAAAAAATGAATGAGTACCGATTAGCATCATATAAGGATATAACATTCTACAAAATCATTTAATGTAGAGCACAGCATCATAAAAGATATTATTTATCATTTTGAAAAGGCCATCATGAATTTCTCTCGATTTTTTATAATTACTTAGCGAAAGTGAAATTTTTTCAAAATTACTGAAAAAACTAAAGCGTGAGTAGCTGTGAATAATTATTTACTTTCCGTAGAAAAACTGAGCGGTTTATTTTTTATATAAAAACTACATGAAAAATTACCCTTTCTTTAAAGAGTTACATAGATTTATTTTCCATTTCGGCAAAGGTAGGAGCGAAATCTTTCCGCACCTAACATGAAAATTCAAAACGCAAAAAAAAACTTAGAGATAAAATCAATTTGACTCCAGCCTTTCGAGCGAAGCTCACAGGAGAACATGATGCGTAGGGCTCACGTCTTCCCAAAGAAAATCACTTCAACCGCATGCATCTCAAGCGCTCGACGCGATCGAAGATGCTTTGAAAAATGCATTCTCATGCATCCTCCGTATCCTTCCCTCGCTGGCTTTCAAGGATAAAATCCTCATCTCGTGGGCGGACTGATATTCTCATATCCTGAGGGGTGACGGCCTAATGGAAAGAGAAGCTTGGGATAAACTGGAGGAGAAAGGGGGTTGGAAGGCTTCTGTGCAGTCAAAGACTGGTGGGAGTAAGAGGAGGAGGGTATATGGTAATGAAGGCGTGTGATTGACATGCGGCGACGACAGACGCACACCAAATCCACGCAAACACGAAAACAACCGGGGATCCCACGGACCTCAAGGCACTACATATCCGATTCCCGTTCACAGCAGATACGGTACACTAATCAGGAATGTTTTTGGAGGAGTTTACCGACAGCTGAGGTCATTTGCGCCATGAGGGGAGGGAATAGGAGGAAGAGTGGAGAGAAATCCGGTGTCGGCATTAGCCTGCTCTTAACGAAAGGCGCCAAGGGGACCACGACTTAACGTCCCATCCGACGGACGGAGTGTTGCGCTTGAAATGTCCTCCAGACAACACTCAAGCAGGGATCGGACAGTCTCCGAAAATTCCCTGCCTCCGCCGGGATTTGAGCCCGAGCCCACGGGGTGGGAAGCCAACACTCTAGCCACCACACCAACCCGATCCCCTTGGACTATTCACCCAGCCAATCAAATACCTCGTAATACCAATAATGATAGTAATTTGCTAGTTGATTTTTTTTAAATACTTAGGGTGCTCAAGGAATTCCGGGTTCAAATCCCAGGATAATGGGACAAGACTACTATTTTTCTACAACTATGCCTATGGCATTACGCTCGGCATAAAGAAGATAATTTCTTCAGCAGGGCCTTAGATACCTAAAGCAAAATGGAGGAACGTCATCATGAAGTTGAAACAAAAAAGAAATCAAAATTGAAAAAAAAATTTACATTAAATCAAATTCAGAAAAGCATTTGGCAGAAAAAGAATTTCTCACACCAGGCCATCTGCATAAGCCCAAAGAGGCATTCAGAAACTCCAAATAAAAATATTTGAAACTCTAGAAGTCCAAGGGAAAAGAACTCGCCCTCCTACCCTGACTTTGCACTCCGGTGACTCAGCCCGGGGTGTACTCTATCCTCACCTATCCAGTCCAACCTTCGGGTTGAATCACTGACGGATTGATGGCTCGGAAACCGATATCAAGCTGAGCAATTTTTCAACCCAAAGGATGCTCACATCACATATTTTCGTAAACTTTTTTTCAATGCTTCAGACCTATTGAATGAGTCCCGTATTATTGACAAGCATTTACACTAAAACTAACGTCAATAATATATTTTTTAAATATTTAAAACAATAAATTATATGCTCCACGTCTATCTTTACTTTTTCCACATTTACTCTCGGATAACAAGGCTTTCATGAAGAAACTGTCCTTAAAAATCGATGATATGAGGATAGATTACGGTGGACGGCAGAAGCAGAGCAAATTCGCACAAGCGCAAAAACTAAACGGGATGCATTAGTCGGAGGGCACTTCATGCTTCGTTTTCATCCCCTTCAGAAGCAAGAAACCAGCTAATGATGAATACATTGCTGGCAAGTGCTTTCGTCTCCGCCTTTTTTCGATCATCCTAGGACCAAAAATCTATGTAAGTTCAATCAGTTAAACAATACTTTATCCCGCGAATAATAGCAATGCATGAAATACCTGATACTTTAACTAAATAAATGATAACATATATTCGCGGAGCTGTTTAGGCTGGCGCCTCTTCAGCATTACTGCGGTTGAACCAATAGTAAGGGAGCGTTATCGGCCCAGCCAGTGGCGTAACTATGGAGGGGATGAGGGGATAGACCCTCCCCAAAGACTCTGAGAAATTTAAAAAAATATATTTAAATATTCTGACTAGTTTTGACATTTAATAACTGCATATGCTTAAAGTTAAATTTAAGTCCAAAAATGATTTAAAATGTAATTCAAGGCATGTCATTTTTCAAATATTTCCTGGGTCCCCGTTGCCTGGAGGTTGAGAGGGGTCGCCCCCTAGGCCCCCTCATCCCCCAAAAAGCATATTTCTAGTTACGCCACTTGGCCCAGCTTTCGCAAAGAACGATGAGATATCCGAAAAACCACCGTCAGGCCGCTACGGTCCAATAAACAAGAGAAAATTCCAACATTCCAAGAGTAAACTATGTAAACAAAAACAATATATAAAAGAAGAATATTTAATAAATGATATATCGAATGTAAAAAATAATAGGAATTTAAATATTTTAACATCCTCATTATCCCTAATCCTAACGTAAATATTTTAATATCAGGCCGCATTTTTATCCTCTGATTTCTGGCTTTTTCCATCTACCTCAGCACCGCTGTCTTCGTCTTTTCTCGGTTTTATGTTACTATACCAAGAGCTTTTTTTGTTTATTTTGCGCTTATGGCATCGTGTGAAGGTATAAAGAAGTTAATATACAAGTATAAATATACAATAAAATAATAAAAAATGTAAATTTCACCTTTTAATATGAGCTGATCTAGATTATTTTTAACGGTGTCAAATAACAATTATATGGAAATGTATACCTCAAGGAAAATCCGATCTGATACACGCTCTAATTCTCATGCGTCCCATATCACAACTCATTCAACTCGCTAGATTGAAACGGTGAAGGCACAGGGAGTCGACCTCAGAACTGTCGCCTCGGGGCGGGGGGTGAAGTGGGTCGTTGGCACTCTCGGCGGATGTGAATGAAAAGGTCAAGCCAAAGGGGTTGACGCGCGGGGCGAGGCTCGAATGAGGATGAGCTGCTCTTGAGAGGACGGCGACACAGCGTGGGCGACAGAAATCATTTCGTTCATCCCTTTGAGTGTCCACTTACTTCCTGCAGAGGCCGCTGATGAACGCATCCCATGCCCTCCCGAAGAGGCAAAAGATTCTTCCCATCGCTAAGCCATTTATATAGTAAAAACCTACAGTCCTGATGAGTTATTTAAATAGATTTAAAGAAAAATCCACAGAGAAAAAATCATTCCCCTTGACCAGGGTGATTCTTTACGGCGAATGATTTTTCTCTGCGGATTTTTCGCACAATAGGGTAGTTTCCTTCATCAAAGAAAACGAAAGGCATTGATTGTGATTCGTTACCCACCATTAGTGTATTCATATATACAAATTTTTTGGTTTTAGAAATACCGGTTTAGACGAATGGCAAGGGTCAATTTTATCCACATCCTAGGAGTTCTCCCACTCCTGCCTCCTAAATATGTATAAATTAACTGCACTTACCACCATTTGTACCTTGAAAATGATGGAGTAACATCGAAACTCGGGTCGGATTAAATTTATTTTTGTGGAAAACTGCAAATCATCTTTCATTGCGAAAGATAGACATCGTCATTTAAAAATCTAAAAGCGTGAAATACGTACTCCATGAGTAATAATCTTTCGATGTAGGCAATAAAAAAATAATAGGAAACCACCCTATTTGTGCATTGCGGGTGACTCCGTAATGATATCACCGTGGCTAGTCCAGGTATTCTTAAATTAGATTTAAAGAGCCGCACGCTTTGTCAAGAAAAGGGCATAAAAACAAAATAGACCGTCCAAAATAGCTTTACAATTCGGTCAAATATTCTTTCCTGCACTTGAGGATACGCAATTGTAACGGTCTTCCTAAGGTAGTTTCGGAACCCTTCCCGCGAAATTTAAGTTCTTTATGAGAAAGTTAAATAAGGCTGAATTGTAAGGGTCTTTTCATTTTATATGTTTCACAATGTTTGGATTAACGTTTATATCGTATTACTTACGTGTTTTTGTTTGTTTGTGAATTGTATCTTTGTTACCACCCTACCGAATGGTCGACTAGTAACTGTACTTCAATAATAATACAGCAGGCTGGAAGCTTAAACACTGAAAAGAGTAGAGGCGGTAGCATTATCAGAGAATAATTAACGGTGACATACAGCTTATGGAATATACAGTTCATTTATCGGTATTGTTGATTTTTTGACATCCGAAGGTCACAATGGGGGTCAAGGGTCATAAAGGCATGATTCGATATATCAAGGAAACTAATGTCTCCAACCAAAGGGTTGCCAAGTGAGGTGTGTAGTGCACATATTATCCATTTTGTTTAGTCGTTAACCTCCTGAGGTCATAAGGTGGTCAACATTCACGGAGGTGTGCGCAAAAATATCCAGGAAATCAACCCACTAACCGGAACGTTTTCTAGGATGTCCAAGAGAGTGGACCGATAAACATATCCCCCTAGTTATTTTTTGACCTCCGATGAATACATATGGGTTAAATGTCACAGAATCTTGCGCGGGAATATCAGGACAACTACCGTGACAGACAAAAGGTTTTAAATGTTGTTCTAAGGTATGGTGGTGTCCACATATCAAGAGGCTACCCTACATAATTTACAAAGTAACACATTGACCTATTGTGTGTTCAAAAACTGTTTGACTTACTTTCAAGCATTTTCATGCAAGCCACCTTACCTCAGCAACAATGTTACACATTTGGGAAACTCTTCAGCTGCATTTCTCTTTGGCATTAGTTCGTTGTTAGTCTTAGTGGAAAGAACCACCATGGAGAGCCTTACTCCCACAATCAGGGCGGATATAATCGAAACTTACATATTAAATAGAAAGTCCGTTATCGAAACGATACGTAAAATTTTTTTGAGCATGGTGTTCGCCTTAGAAGAACAGAGGTCCACAGGTTATACGACCAATTTAGGAAGGGAAATTGTTTCAACGTGGAACATCTTAAGAAGAGGAATTGTAAAGGGCGCCAAACAGTCTTATCAAAGCACAGAAACACAGTTGTGGCTTCAGTCTTGGCATCTCCATCAAGATCCATCCGCCGCCGCGCACTTTTATTGGACATTTCCAGATCTGTGTTACAATGGGCTTTAAAAATTCTTAACTTGAAGCCTTATAAAGTGAGAATTGTACAGGAGCTTTGTGAAGGAGACCATGGCCATCGAACCCATTTCTGCAACTGGATGATTGAAAAACTCAATGAAAACCCTATGTTCACATTTCAGGTTAGTATCTTATTCATTCTGTTGTTTTATGTTATTTTTCTTTGCTCTTCATGTCTTTTTATAAAGTTATATCAACTTTCATGATGTTTCTAAATTAAAAATGAAATTCATCCACTGCTTTTATGTTTCAGCTTATGTTTTCGGACGAAGCAAATTTTTTTTTAAATGGTGCAGTGTCTTAAACCCACGCACGATATTGGGCGACAAGTAATCCCAAGGCACGGCGTGAGCGGTCGTTAAACAGAAATGGAGTAATGGTGTTCATGGCCATAACAGCTACCCATGTTTTTGGGCCATACTTTTTCGAAAAGAACGTGAGGACAGACACCTATCAGGCTATGCTGGAGAACCTTTTCCGGGATATGGAGCGAGAAAATTTTGGAAATGCTGAGGAGGTGTGGTTCCAGCAGGATGGAGCCCCTGCTCACCGGTCCAAGGCGGTCCTCAATGTGCTAAAAGAGAAGTTTGGCAATCGGCTGGTGTCCATGGGGACAGAAGTTGAGTGGCCACCAAGAAGCCTCACTCCGTGTGATTTCTTTTTGTGGGGATTTTTGAAGCAGTTAGTGCATAAAAAAACATTTAATAATATTGAAGAGCTAAAATGAGAAATAATGAGATGTGCCGAGTTTATTACCCCGTTTATGCTTGAGGACATTTTTACTCGTTCATTTGCCGAGCGAATTCAATTATGCCTGGCACGGGAGGGAAGGCACATTGAATAATGGGTGCTTTATATTTATTTTTTATTTATAATAAATATCACTTTGCCTTTCTCATTAATATAAACCAAAACTTTACTTTCATTTTATTGCCCAATAAAGTTTGAAATTGGCTAAAATCAGCCCATCATCCCCTTCTTAATCACAAATTTAGTAACACTGATCTGGGAACGACACTAACCTTTACAACACCTTTAATTTAGCACGGTGTTTACCGCTCCATTGATTTGCGCATCCTTAAAAACGTTCCGGTTAGCGGGTTGATTTCCTGGATATTTTTGCGCACACCTCCGTGAATGTTGACCACCTTATGACCTCAGGAGGTTAACGACTAAACAAAATGGATAATATGTGCACTACACACCTCACTTGGCAACCCTTTGGTTGGAGACATTAGTTTCCTTGATATATCGAATCATGCCTTTATGACCCTTGACCCCCATTGTGACCTTCGGATGTCAAAAAATCAACAATACCGATAAATGAACTGCAAAAATGACGTAATCACCCTTTAAAACCTATGGTTCGACACGTTGGTTATCACGATGGCCCTACGTTTACAGCTATGACCCTTGACCCCCATTGTGACCTCCAAAGGTCAACAAATCAACAACACTGATAAATGAACTGCAAAACTGACTTAAGCACCCTTTAAAACCTATGGTTCGACACGTTGGTTGTCACGATGGCCCAACGCTTACCCCTTTCACCTTTGACCTCAGTATTACCCTTGGAGGTCAAATAGTGGATAAGACGAGTATTTGGACCATACCAGTGACTTGGGCCCCCTTTAAAACCCATGGACCGACACCTTTGATGGTATGCTATTATTTTTGCCACCCTTATGACCTTGAATGTGACCTTACTGGGTCAACAGTTGAATTTTCGTGAACAAAAGTGTTATTTTCGGTTTCCTCGTGTCTGAAAACCTAAGAATTGACATCTTGGTCAATGAAATTCAGACTTTTTTCTATCTCGATTTTTTTAACATTGAAACCCCATAAGGCTAATTCAAAATTTTGGTTTGGGCCCACATTGTGAGGTCAAAAGGTCAAAATTGTAAAATTTTGCTTGCACTCAACAAAACTTAGGACCTTTCCCCATAAGTATGTCAATTTTCATGAACATAGCTCTACGGAAAGTTACTAAAATTACAGGTCAAAAAAATGACACACGACACTTGGGACAGTCTGTATATCTCTTTCTTGAATCCAAAAGAAACACTCACAAGCTCTAGAATATGTTACCGTAATTTCAAGTCAATAAATATCGAGAAGATTATTTACTATCACTTGTTTCGTCAGTATATTATTGTTGAAATGTTTTTTTTTTACATTCCAAACACATATTAAATTTTTAACTTGATAACCACCGGGCACTACAATATCCCGAATGAACGGCAAAATACAAAGATATTTTCAGAAAGTATCTACAAAAGTGATAGCAATAGTACTAGTGATTGGAACTTGTTTTTTTATAGTTCCAACTGGTACGTGAAAATGATTTTTAAAATTTGTAAAGCAAGGGTAATTAATTTGAGTCACTATTTTGTTACTCAAATCATCTATCGCAAAATCAACGGATTTTAAAGGTATTTCCTGGTACGGCATTCCTTTACCCTCATACCTAGACTTCAGGGTAAACATATGGGCTCAAGGAAAAGGCGTGGTGGAATTCCTCCCACAAACCACACAAACAGAAAACCCAGAACAAAAAAGGCCCAAAGGGCTTCCTTCAACAAAACGTCGGCAGAGCAATAAAGAAAATCCCTCCCTTCGAAAGAAAACCCTTATCTGTGAAACCCACGCAAACCGAAGGGTTCCTTTACGGACCCTCTCTTTTAGGCCAAAGATGAGAGGTATGAGAAATGAATCCTACGCTTCCACCAAGTCGAGGGAAAAAATGCGGAAGCCTGAATCGTCTAAGGAGATAAAGAAAATTCAGGTTCATCCCTTAATCCTATAAAGAGGTCGGATGGGATATTAAGTAAGTAGATATAAATTTTGAGAAAATTTTCAAAGAATGTTCTTTAAATCGTCCTTCTTAGACTAACGGCCAAAAATATACAGACTTTAGGAGCTACATTTTCTGGGAATTTCATTAGAAACTCCACATTTTTTTAAACGATTCAGCGTCTCTATTCACCACTAGAAAAAATGCTGACTACCTCTAAAACATTGGTGTCCTTTGAAATGAAATCTATAAAATGTTCGTTACGCCCTACCATGCTGAATACAGTGATAACTAGCCTTTCTTTTAATTATTTTTGGATTTTTAAATTATTTTTAAGGAGGTAAAACCAATACTCTAGCCATCACATCAACCCGATCCCCCCATGCACTACGGTCATAACGGTATGGAGTTACCTACGACACTGGTAATGGTCATGATAATTTCTCTTGAATAATTTAAGTATACTGGGACTAATAATGGTGATAAAATACACAGAGAAAAAATATCATTCGCCTTAACCGGGATTGGAACCCGGATCCTCCGATTTCCGGTAAGGTGCTATAGCCAGTTAAGCTACCGAGGCGTAATTCTCCCCCGTGGAAACTTGATAAGTTTCACTTCCATCCTAACTGAGTATACCATCTTCAAAATAAAATCTAACATCGGAAAATTTATTGAAGTCTTCCAAAACAGGAAGCACAAGGGGAACCGCTTCTTTATAGGCTTAAAGGCATAGTTCATTAACTGCGAGGGAGGACACTTTGATCCGCCCAATAATAAGACCCACTGCTTCAGCAATGTATGGCTATGGGTTGGAGATGATTGATAGGAACACATCGATGGGAAAAGCAGGCGTCTTAAGCGGCAAAGCATATGATTGATGACCTCAGCAAAAAATACAGGCAGGACGAGGAGGAAGTAGGCATTCCCTACGGTTAACAAACTTCATTAAGTCGAAGGGGAAATATTGGAAGACATCAAGTGAGCTCCGAAAAAAACTATAGCATGAAAAAACGATGAGGGAAAATAGCGGGGACAGAGACGAGTAGAATTCTATCGCCGCACATGCAAGCAAGATTCCCAGAGAAATCAATAGTAGACAAATTTACCTGGAAGATTAACATAATCTGATTGATACATGAAATTCGACACAATATTTATAGAGATATTTTTCTGGATGCATGGGATCTTTTTATGAAAATTTGACCTTGATATGAAGCTGGAATTCACGACCTATTCATATGATTCAGGACCTTATCTACTCCCAGAATTTATTTTAAGAGCCATAGGGGACGAGGTTCACCCCATCATACCTCCGAGAGCTTTTTATATTATTGGCTTCATACCATTTTTTCCGTTTTCCATGGAAAAAATATAATGAAAAATCATAATAAATGCTCCTGTGATGGGGCATGGGCGTACCCAGCGTACCTAGGGGCAGGAGGGGGCAGCTGACCCCCCGTAGATGCAAAAATTGAGACAGTCTTTGAGGAAAATCAGGACTGGATTGAAATGAAAGTTTTCAACAAATTTTATTTAAACCGGCGAAAAATTATATATATATATTTCCCAATTAAGTAATTTTTTAAAATCAATAAAGCGCTGATATAATTTTCTTAAAATGTTGTCTCATTCACCTATTTCATGCTAAAATGTTACAACTGAAAGATCATGGCTTGCCCTCCCCACCATCCCCCAGCTTTGATCCTAGATACGCCCTTGAGGTAGGGACCCATCTAAAAATCAACCTGACGCAATACAGGAATTTATTCTCAGGAAAAGGTGCTCGAACTTAATATTCGGATACCCAAATAAGGCCCCGATATATCAAGAGTTAGTCATCCAATAATTATTATACACGTGAGTTTTGATTCCAATTTGAACACATGGAAAATTAAAAATTTCAAAACTTCGAAAACGTTAGTTTCATGTCAGCTAAGTCGTCATTCGGTTTTCTAGCACTGACTTCTCCCTAAAAAAAGTCATTACGACATCTTAAAGGCGACAGAGCGCCAAAGGAGAAATGATCGTTACTGTTCGACAATGCACCGAACTTCCTCGTCCACAAGGTTATGATGAATTAAGTATGACATTAATGGCTCTTCTGTCGCCAACTATCGATTGAGCGGTTGGGCTGGGCGGAAAAAATTATTCTTTAGCCAGACTTTTTTCATCACAGTCATTCGTCCTCACCTTCTCCCAAGACATCCTTTAAGGGCATGAGATTACTTTCTTTCCTTTAGCACCTGGAAGGAGATAATACATTATGAAATATTCCATTTCGAAGAGCTTAATGGCTAAAATTGAGCGCCGGCGAGAATGATAGACGGGAAAGATCTAAAAATCAATATATTCACCTTGAGGCGAGAGAGAGAGTAAAATAGTTAATAATCAGAAACTCTCCCTTTTATGTCAGCGGTTATTAATATTCTTGGAACTCTTAAGGATCACACTATCACGTACAATATTAAACTGTAATACCCCGTTTACACTACGCACCTACCGACCGCGGTCCTTACCATGGTAGCTTCAAAACGTCGTGTAAACGCACAGTTACCATCGCAGGCCTTAGTTACTAACCCTGCCAACTGACGATGGTTATCGCTAGTGCGCCGAGAAAAAGACTAAAGAAATTAAGGTCGATGCACATACAATTCTTTGCAATTTTGAAACGATCATGGATATTTCATAAATGAATCTAGTAAATGAAAGATCTATAGCAACGATTGATGGAATTATTGAGCAGGTAATGGAAGGACATAAGGAAAGATTTTTTCGGATGTTCTACTCAGCAAATGATAGCGTATGTGCCACAAAAAAGCAGTTTTATTTGTTTATTTTCGGGTTAGGCCATTAACCATATCCTTACATTAAATTCCACAGATGATGGGAAGTTGTAAAAACACATATGGTATAAGCGAATTAAAGTCGTTATATACAGGATGGCACGATAAACTTTGTCACAAATATCTTTTACATTTAGAGAAAGACATGGAGAAATCAATACTTGAACCCATAGTTTATTAATCTATGCCTATCCTAGTTTAATAATAACAATCATATGAACTGTCCTCGATGTGTGATTATTGTTAAATTTTTGACATATTCTCTTGATGAATCCTAGATTCTCTAAGGCTTCACCGAAAGCGGAGAATCAAAGGCATAATTAGCTCTATGGTAATTAGCAACAAGCGGGTGAGTATTTCTAGAACTATGACGAGGTACAAAAAAATTTAGTAATGAAAGGATGTAGCAGCATTCTTTATAGAATAAATAATTTTGTAGAGGAATAGGACAACGTTGGAAGATCGTCTGTTGTGTAAGGTTTGAAATTTACAAGGGAAAGAACATATAAAGAGTTTTAATCAGACATTGAGATTCCTACTTTGTAATTATTGAGTTTTAGAAATTTATTTTGGACAGGTGAAAGTCGGACTGAGTCTGTATTATAATACGGTGACCAGTTAACAACAGGCTATATCATAATTTGGAACGTACCGAGCGATGTAAATCTACCGTCCTTAAAGAATGAATATTGTTAAATTTTGGACAGATACTCTTAATGAATCCTACATTCTTTAAGTTCGAGCACATAAAAACGTTAATATTCTTTTCCTACTTGATTTCCTGGATTGCAATTTCCTTACGCAGTCATGTCGTCAGCTGTTAGCTGACAAAATTTCACAACGAGGACAGCACTTAGTTACGATGCTAACTTTTACTTGTGTAAGCGCGCGAGTAGTTCCGACCGTGGTCGGTACATGCGTAGTGTAAACGGGGCATAACGTAAGGTCGGTTTAAGCAAAGTACGCGGACGCGTAGACTACCAAGTCAAAGGGGGCGGCTATACGCTCAGTCCGATGTTCAGTATTATAAGTTCAGTAGGATGTTCAATACTCTGTTAATTTTATCATTGCGGGTGAGCTGGTGTGGCTAAAGGAAGTGGGGCCGAGGGGAGGGAAAGTTTCGCAACACGTGCATTTCCCTTTGCCAATCAGCAAACAGCAGGCGTGGCCTCAGTCAGTCGCTCTCAGGCTTCCGTCGAGTTAACATCGACTATGCCAACTACTGCATGCTGGTGATTGATCACCCCCTGCCAAACACCCTAGAGGTGGCTCGCAGGGTATTATGTAGATGTAGATGTACATTTATGCTTAGATGCCACGCAAGAGACTGCTTTCCTTTTACACCAGCCTCGTAGCCATTTCAAGATACTGTTAAAAAAATTAAAATCATAATACAGAATGGCCTTGTTATGCGGTGGTTCAGGGTAAATGGAACAATGGAATGTATTCTACCTCCTTTATTGTAGCATTAAACTCGCCATTGAACACAATGGGGAAAGAGAAAAACAATTTGGGATGAGAAAACCCTTGTTCACTCGGCTATTTCCTCGTAGTGTTAAAGTTACAAAGAAATTAAAGTTAACGCACACTTTTGATGAGCTGCTGAAGCCATTAGAGTTCATATACTCGATCCACATGAACCTCTGGTTGAAGGGAGGAATCTCAATAAACCGTAAACAACAACCATCCATGCGAGCCCGATTAGTAGCCAGGAAACAAGAGACATCTTCAGCAGGAGAGTGTGACGTCACGAACTCATCTGCGGAAGGGTTAAGGTCCTCGTTTTCTCGCCGCGAATAGCTCGAGAAGCACTCCACGGATAAAAAACCGAAAAGTTAAGTTCTTTTTGTACTTCGAACTCCATTACAATCGATAATCAAAAATAATTTAGCGAATGAGCTCACAACTAAAAAATCGATTCAAGCACAATGAAGGCGGAATCTCGGTTTCTGGGTTATGCGTAACAGAAACTACCGAGACGAGAAGTAAAAGCTCTATCTGAACACCATATCTCCAGGTACACCTTCTCCAACCTATTCAGCTAATTCTTAGGTTTAAAATAAATTTGTGAACGAGTTAACAAATGAAAAATCGCTCCAGATCAGTGACGGGTACATATGGTGGAAAAATTGCCGAACATTGCAGAACCGCAACTTTTTTCTATCATAACATGGCATTTTATTTTATATTTGTAAAATCAGTTTAGATTAAACTTACTAAAACTTTGCATGTGACTTGCTTATTTTATTATTACGATAAAAGTAAAGATAGCTCAAGATACATTTTGGCCCACCACCCCTTGAGTTTTCTCTGCATCTGTCACTGCTTTAGACCACTGCTTCAGATCACTGCACCAAAATATCGAACAGTCATACTGATACAACCTCAAGTTTTTTTGTTAAACTGGAAGAAATGAGGAGAACTAATGAGATGAATGCGGAGTATGGGCGACTATTCTAACCCTTTCTGACTAAAATATCTCCAGTTTCTAACCTTCCCCCACAACTTCACCTGCAAAAACCTCATTGTTCACTTTCAAACACGCCTTCTCTCTCTCTCTCTCTCAGTCTGCTGACACACTACACTGCCAACCCCTTCCGCTCCCGAGACAGGGAACAGTTGGTTTAGGGTGGCACAGCACAGAATGCAAAATTTTCAAAGCCGACGGGGATAAATTTCAATTATGACGGAAGAGTATTTTTTGAGGGGGAGGGTTGGAGGGTAGGGGTAACAGAAGGGTTCCTGTAGGGGTGCGGGGGTTTATTCCGCACAGTGAGGGTGAATGTGTAGGGAGCGAAATTAACTCCCCAAAACCCGACATCCTCCCAGCACCCCAGCGGGATCCAACCCCCATAAAGGTGACTGTTAGCGGCGATCATTACATCTCCATTACGCCAAAGAGAATGCAGTCACGGGATAAAATGCCTCTGAGTAGCCACGCCCAAAAGACCGTGTGCCAGTAATGGTAGGTTTACATTTTCACATGATAGTTCCTCGGAATCTTGACTTAGAGTACAAATTGAGGGGATATTTGTTCAAGTCAGTACAAACAAATCATAGAGAGGCGATCTTTCTCTCAAGGATTCCCTTAATCATCATCACAGGTCTCCAATCCTAAGATCGGTTTGACGCAGCTCTCCACTCAATTCTCCCATCATAATCTTTGCACACCTACGTATTTTTTCCCTTTCATTTCCCTCCTTACCTGTTCCATATACTTTGTTCGAGGTCTTCCTTTTCCGGTCTTGCTATCTGCTTGCCCTTCGAAGATTGTATTTATGAGGCCATCATGTCTCAATATTTTTCTTATCAAGGTTTTCATGAGGCTTCTCTACTCTCCTACTATTCTTACGCCAACTTGGTATCAAATATAAACATGGATTGTCGAATATAAGGTAGGTGAAACTATCAGGGGAAATACGTTCATGCAATTCAGCGCGATATGCCTTGCGTTTTGCACCTTACTATGAGAGCCGCTGCTCACTCCAGCAAAATTCAAACTGAAGGGGATATCAGTTCTGGACAGTGGATAACAAAGACCCCAGAGATTCAAAGTTAGGGTTATCTGGCATTAGATGGGAATGGTAACGGGCCTAATTATTCTTATGTTCTGCAACCCGCATAATATTTAAACCAAGATGGCCGCTCCAAATGGGCACACCACGTATCCACGATGTTGAGAAGGAAATAAACTCTAGGCGCTCCGCTGGGGTGAACCTCAACCCCTGTGACTCTTGAAAAAAAATCCTAGGAATAGATAAGATCCTGGATCGTATTAATTGATTGTGGCTTATTTCGGCTGACAGCGGTGAAGGAAACCAATGAAATTTTGGCATGGGATATCATTTCGGATTTCAATTTCTTGCAAAAAAATGTCGATAAAAATACTTTTCAGAAATATCAGATGTTCATTTCAAACAGTTTCACCCATTTACTCAAAAACGACGGAAAAGTCATTTTTTTCTCCTATTCATGGTCAAAAATCCATAAAAATGTCCCATGCACCTTGAAAAATAGCTCTATAAAGGTCGCATTGAATTTCAATACACCACTATTTACAGGAACATCTATAAATAGCCAAATATTAAAGGTACAGTTCCTAACAATGTTTATTGGAGTAAATTTAACATTCTTTCCACAGCATTTCTTAGGATTAGCTGGTATACCCCGACGATACTCAGACACAGCTTTAAAAAAAACTATTTCGTGGTAAATGCAATAAAATAAAGTTTCAACTCATTCCGAGGATTATATCAGTCAAAAGTAAACTTCCGTTTACAAATAAACTAGCTACAGGGTTATAATCATGGAAAATGCAGTTGGTCAGGAAAAAATATTTGGCTTAACCAGGATTCGAACCCGGATCTTCCGATTGCCGGTCAGGCGTGTTAACCAATTACACCATCAATCAACCCTTATAAAGGCGAACTTCAAGCTCAAACCAAACATTTATTCATGGCCAACTTCATCCCTGATGTATATAACTTGGCACCCATGCGTGTGACTACGTAAAAAGTTACTTGTTCCATGCATTTATTTGGCAAACTACAGGATATTCACTCATCTCATCATAATACTTCCCCATTTGGCATGATACCACATATGTAACTTAGATATCATCCTCAATCAACGGAAAAATTCTGTCGCAAATATCTTCCGTAACCCTCGATACCAGTCCACGCTAGCACGCTATGGGAGACGCCACAAGCCACTTACAGGTCGCTCCCCCACTAGAACTGCGGCCAACAATCTCACGTCGTTACCCACGCGTCGGTGGATATTAAAGCGCAACATGATGGCAACAAACACATCATCAAAGAATAAATGCCCCATTAAGGTCAACGCATGTGAGGCGATAAAGGGGAGAAAACAAAGGACTTAAGCGACAATAAGCGTGGCTTTAAGTGCCACTTGTGCAAATTCCAAGGTGATTTACGCGATAAGAACGGAGTCGTTCATTCTAATGGCTGAGCGACTCATGGAAAAAGCAAAAGTAATTTAGGGTCGCCACTACATCTGGATTTTTAAAATTCCCATGCTAAACCAAGTCTTTCGGACGTACCTGAAACGCTTTTTCAGAACTAATAAAATAGATAGTACTGCAGAAACAAGTGATTTTGTACGCTGTCACGCGCACGGGTGCACAGTAAAATGCACCAAAGGATGAAGTTAGCCACGAACAAATATTTGACTTAGCCGAGATTATTTTTATTTTATTCTTATTTGTTTCATGGCGAACGTCATCCTTTGGTGTATTGAATAAAATAGATAGTGTTTATTTACATCATAATTCCATATACAGAGAGAGAATTTACCTTCTTTCTTGGGATTGAAAAAAATCACGCAAATAATTAAGGGAATGTACCAATTATGATTTCGCTGCAATGGCATGCTAGGACGAGAATTGGGACACAGATTGGAATCGCCATAATATAGCAGTAGTATAACGTAAAGACTTTCTGAGACAAAATCAAATACATGAATTGAGGGATTTATATGCTATAAAATCCGCTTACGAATATTGAGTGACTGATTCATACAAATTTTTGGGGTGAACAAGACGAGGTAAGACAACTACTCATAGAATCGACCCCCTCTAAAATCGCCTGAAACACTAAGAAAAATGTCGAAACACTAAATTTTCTATCTATTACAGTGTTGCCATTTGTCTCTATGCCTATACTTGAGTGGCATTTTGGGGTCAAAAATCGATGTTTCAAAAATGTCACTTTTCGAATATAGACTACGTGATATGTAGAGAAACCGATTTTCAGACAGATCCGAGCACTTTTAATTTTTGCCAAATCGCGCAAATTCACTATTTTGCGAATTATTATCTCAGGAACGGAGGAGATAGTACGGTGTTGCGTCATAGGGTTCAATAAAAATTGGAAGAAGCTGTCTGAGTGACCAGGAAAGGCCGGGGCCTTTTCCGGTGGGTCTTAGGGGACTGAGCCCTCCCTCCCTACGAGCGAATGCGAGTATAAATATACGATTTGCTTCAACACCGTGAGCGGATAAAAAATGGGAATCTAAGAACGAAAATTGGGGAATAGATGGAAACATCATAATTTAGCAGTAGTATAATGTCAAGACTTTCTTAGAAAAAATTATTTACTCCCATAATTCGAGGCTATAAAGCTATGATTTGGCTCCTTGAGTGGATTTAAAAAAAAATGGGAATCAAAGTGTAAATACGGTGGCGAAGACCTTTTACACTATTTACTCGAAATTTTGTTCTTTTTTCATTACGATTAAATCATAAAGGAGAAAGGGAAGAAAGGCATGGGACGACCCCGAATGAGTAACATAGGACAGCTCATAAAGGATGTTAACACTAGATCCGCGGACGGGACTTTTTTCTCCCATCGCCCTTTGCAAATGTTTGCCATTCATGTACTAGTGGTTTGATCCCTATGAAATTTACTGAATTTCACTCATTTTTTATGTTCTTTTGAATGGTTATATCGAAAACATTGTACGATGTTTTTTTCGCAAGAAAAACGACGATTTACCTAGAACTGCGGGATGGGACTTTTTTGTCCCATATGGGGAAAACATAAAATTTCAGTTTTTTTTGTACACTTATTTTGTATTTAGAATAAATACAGTTTATTACGAAGGGGATCGATGCACAGATACAGTTATCCTGCCAGTTAGAAGCGCAGAAGGGAATAATCTGTGCACTGCGCCCGCCGCCTACTCACGCAGGGCCAGCCGCGTCACCTCTGCCCGGCGCGTATGCAGGTCAAAATAAGTTTACTGTATTCCTAGTTATACTTAATGAAACGTTTTAAACATTACCTAAACACGTGTTTTGTTCACGCAAACCACAAAAAAACCGTCAGTTATACTTAAACATGACAGGATCAACGTATTTTGTCAATGGGACAAAAAAGTCCCATGCCGCGGTTTTGGTGGGGTTGGAAAGTTCAGCGGTTCTAGTGTTAAAGGGAAGAAATACGTCACTACGAAAAGGCTAGCGGATAGGAGAAAAGAATGGAGAGCTGCGTCAAACCAATCTTATGACTGCTGACCAATGATGACGATCAGGAACCTACGAGCACCTTTGAGTTCTTGATGCTCCCAGCAGCTCTGTGACGCAAAAAATTAAGGTGCTTTTGAGATGAGAGAGAGAGCTACTTTATATTACTTTCTCCGGAGAAAATTATTACCAAGATGATATGGTTTCATCAAAACAACACCTGGAAATGGTGAAAAGTATGACAAGTTAAAATACATATCACTAACAGGATACTATTGAGAATATCGTTTGTAAATAATACATTTCATATATCCAATGCATGCCTTTTTACTAAGCAACGGCGGAAGAAGTCAATTTCAGTTTACGTTCAGGGTCAAAATGCCTTTAAAAAATCCCATTTATCTTGAGCAATCGCTCGATAAATGCCGTGTGAAAGCACCATTGTCGTTCTTTCGACATGATGAGGGAGGCAACGGGAGGCGGCAAAATGAAATTAAATTACGCGTGCTAAACGAAGCGTGACAAAGCGAATTTTTTGAACTCACCAACGCTGGTAGAAATTTTCTTCAAGTAAACGGGATAACCCAGCAAAAAATTGCTTACCTGAAAAGAAAGAAAGAAGTTATTGAGTATGAGTAAAATGAAAATCTACCGTAAAAATATTGTATAAATATGTTCTCTTAGAAAGTAATTCGGACTAAAAAACTAATACGAAACCTAGATCTGGAAAAATTTATAATAATAATTTTATATTAAAACTGTAAATTAAAAGAAGAAATACATATTATTTATCTCTACAGCTTAAAATTTACCATTGCACCATATTTTCTAAGAGCCCCATGAAGTTTATAATAAGGTTTTGGGATACTTCTTTACTCCCACAGTTAAATCTTTCCGTACATCGCCCCACGGAGAGGATGTCTTTAATAGAAACTCATGATGGTGATACATCTCATGGATATAAGGATCCTAAAACCTGTTATGATTGCAAAAACTATTATCAGACCATGATGTGGACAGCTGCGAATGGGATGAAAATCAAAATTTCTCTTGAAGTAATGCCTCGTTCACATTACGATTGTCCGAGCGATCGTACTAACGATGGTTGGCCGAACTAGCCGTGTGAATGCATGTCCTGACAATAGTTCACGAAGTTCCGAACGTTGCCATTTTACGATGGTTAGATGCTGGGAGACCGGAAAAGGAAGCGACAAGAGAAAGACGAAAAGTTCGTGAAGCTCTCTTCGCTCTATTTTTTCATGGATTTGTCCTAGGAAGGAAGAAAAATTATTCGGTAAATACACGTTGAACACCGTATTATCTTGACTCTGCATACCTCAACAGCTTTGATAAGAGTTAATTTCTCGTTCAATTTAGATGTCAGCTCTAGAGGGCTGGAACAATCGTAACCTGAACAAGGCATAACCACAGTCTTTCACAACGAGGCCAAAAAAAACAGATGACGATACGGAGTTCAGACGCAACCGAAGGAGGAAGAAGTCCCCACACCTAGCAAGTTCAAGGGTATTCATCTCATTAGCATAAAATCGAAGGTGGGAGGGATGACCGCTCAACTCCAGCTTACCTACGCAAATAACCAAAACTTCTAGTTGAAATACAATCAAAAACAACATGATACGCTCTTCTATATTTATCTTCATTTAAGAAAAATTAATAATTTTTTCACGCAGTTTTCGCAAAAGGCCTAGTCTGAGATGGAAAACTGAAAAAATTCAGCTATAATGGTGTTATGATTATAAAAAATTCATTAAAATAATTATGAACACATTTTTTCGGCAATTATGCCATAGGTATTTACCTAATTTTGAGATGATTACATATCCCGGTATAATTTTGAATCAAAACCTAAGACCCTACGGGATCATTTTTCAATGCTGATTACACATAGACTCACCCATATACGAAAATAAGACATTCACTAAAGGGCGTATTTCAGATTATGGTCATGTATACTACCCACAACGCCATATTATACATGAGCTTAAATTTTCCAGCGGTACACATAACTTAATGTATTCTAAAAAAAAGACGCATGCAATTTTATTTTTTCACAAACTGGCATAAATGAAATGGTCCTCATTTTTATACTAATATATATGATCGGAAAATTTCAGTTTTTGTTCGACTATACCAGTAATTTCATGTATTTATTTACAGAAGGCAGTCTCGACACTGGAGCTTGTATCTTTGAAGCGGCCTAAAGCTCCGCATAATTTGTACTAAAAGAATGTAATCAGCTATGGAGTTGTCACGACATTAGTTGGCTCGACGACGGGTCGTATGAACCAAAATAATCTCCGGAGAGATTCGCGAATGACTATGAAACTCAGGCAAAAGAAATGTGAGCAGGAAACTAGATCCCCCTTTCGAATGACCAGGCTTTTCAGTAGGAATCCCATCAACAACGGTTAACGAGATACGCTCTTCTCGTCCTCTTTTGGGGCAAACTCCGGAACACCACGGATGCGCGTCCAACGCGTGTTCTCAGCAGAATGAGAAATCCCGCATCGGTCGCTGCTGCGTAGGGAGACGAGGCGGCAAAGATGAAAGGAACCATGTGAGAATCAAATGGGGCGGGTGGAATGGATCATGTGTAAGGGTGCAGGGCGTAGCAGATGGTCCGCTGGTTTGAATGAAGGAGGGAGCATAAGAGGTTTAGCGACGGGAAAGCATGGTCCTCAGGTCGCACGCCACGACCATGAGTTACGCAAACCGAATACGCATTTTAGTCTTTTATTCCAAAATAAGATAAAAATAAAATAAGATTAAAACAATATTTAAACGCTTTTATTAAGTAATCTGGATGTGCTTGCGTTTTTTTATCCCCATATTCATCAATTCTTTCCTGAGTTGCTGAAGAAGAGGGCCTTGCCATAAGTAAATAAATAATTAAATAATGGAATAAATACTTCGAGGCTAAAACGAAAACTTTCATTGCATTGTTTGTAAATCAATCAATGACATTATTTAAAGATTAACAATTTTCCGAAGAGTTTGAATTTAGTGTGGGAATATAGCGGGAAGCCTAGAGGGTATAGAGTGCTTGTCTGATGACCGAAGAGTACCGGGTTCGAATCCCGGGTAAAGCCATCGGACGACTTTAAAAAAACGGACGAGGAGGAGGAGGTACAGGTAAAGGAACTGGCCTACTTACCCTGAATACGCGAATAGGGTAGTTTCCTTCATTAAAGAAAACGAAAGGCATTAATTGAGATTCGTTACCCAACATTAGTGCATTCATAATGTACAAATAATTTGGTTTTAGAAATCCCAGTTTAGACGAATGGCAATGGTCAATTTTAGCCTCATTTGAAAAAGGCCAGATTAGCGCCAATGCGATGCCACTCCACGTGACGTCACAGGGACCTAGATTCTATATGAGTATTCACGAGTTTTACATCGTCTGAGATTACCAATGCATGCTTGTGGCACAGAGCAAAGGGAAACATCTCTCAATAATCACCTATTAAAATTGCCTATGGTCGGTAAGTTTCCTTCGTTTGATAGGATATTAATAATCCTTATTTAAGCCAAGCGCTACCTGCTAGCAGGGTACTCTGCTACCTGCTAGGAGCCTGAATCGAAGCGGCGCTATTAGCTTCGCACCAAGGCGGCCTCACACGGCGGCAGCTGCAACCAGAATGACGTCACACGGGCTTTTCCCAGCATTCATACTTGGTCGTCGCGTTTTTGCAAGCTTGAAAATTTTCACTTTTCATTTGATCGCGAAAAATAGATATCGTCGTTTAAAAATCTAAAAGCGTGAAATGCGTACTCCAGGAGTAATAATCTTTCGATTTAACCATTTTAAAAAATAGGACACCACCCTATTTCACACAACTGTCTCACACTATTACCCTTACCCCTACTCACTAACCCGAATGTTGGTGTAGATAAATAAGGTAGACGGTGAGGATATTCCTTCTCTCTATCCTGACTGTGTTTCACAGGTCTGATACTTCATCTGGGGTAAGCTCAATCCTCTCCAATCCAACCAACCTTCGAATTGAATGTCGCGCCATTAAATTTTAACCCCAGCTATATTCATTAATAATAATAAATAGCTTTGGAAAATAATATGGTGAAAGCAATAAAATAGCACGGGTAGTAAAAGCAATATTCAGTCAACCAAAAAGTTTCTTTTCGGCTTAGAATGCAAATCTATATAACACATGTTGCAACAATTTATTGTCAAAAGAACATTTTACATCAGTGGCGTAACTATGGGGGGATGAGGGGATGTATTCCCCCCCCCCCCCAAAGCCTCAGAGAAATCAGAAAATTATTATAAAATCTTGTCTGGATTTGATTAATGATAACTGCCTCTGCTTAATGTTAAATTTTAAGTGCCAGAATGACAGAATGATGTCAAATACATTTTCAGGCATGCTATTTTTCAAAAATTTTCCTGAACTACCCTAAGGGGGTGGCCCCCACTAACCCCCAAGACGTTCACCACCCCCAAAGCAGATTCCTCGCTACGCTTCTGTTTTAGATTAATTTTTTCCGCACTTAATATCAATTACTAGATACGCAAAGAAGCACTGCCCGAAAATCCTACAGAAAATGCGGATTGTCAGAAAATAAGTAGCCTATACACGGTTTTTTAATTGGCAATGAATGAAGTACAATGAGAAAGATATACAAGGCATTCTCATGCAAATTATAAATTCACATTCATAAGTGTACTTTACCGTGTACACAAATTATCTCACATAGTTTTAAAAAATGGGGATCTCCATTAAATGAAAAAACAATTAAGTAGTCCAGCGATTATTGCTTTTACTTGAGAAAATAGAGAAGTGTTTTGGTACAGCTTCGCAAAAGCCGCTTAGACCAGCCATTGTGAGACTTTCCACGGACGCATTACAATACAAAGCGTTATGGGGAAAAACGTATTCTTTTTTCAATTCCTAAAAATTGAGAAAGGTAGAACACAAACACGACCGTATAAAGCGCTACTAGAATACCCTTTTTCCTTTTCATTATAGTGGCGTAAAAAAACTCAAGGTCAGGAAAACTTATTTTTTTCCTGACGCGAAAACAATAACAAACGCTCAACACGTGCACACAATAGGGACATAAGGCTATTATAGTTTCGAGGGAATAAAAAAAACTTTCAGAAATTTAAAAGATTGTGTACCATCCAAGGCCATAAAATTAATCAGTGTTCCGCATGGAATTTATCTCACTGTCCACATTAACAAGAACTAACACTAACGAAAGAATGCATGATTTGCAGATTATGCAAAGAAAAAGAACTAATCCAGGATATTCGTTAATATTTTAACCCAAAAAATTGAACAACTGTTTCTTACCAAGTACCAGCTAATAAAATTGCTGTATTGAACAAGGTCGACTGCAAGCGTTTATGCAGATTTTAACACTGACATTTTAGCGCCAATCAACGCTATTTACATTGGATTACAACAAGGAGTAACGCCTAGTGAAATAGGTACTCTTAAGCAAAGACAAAATCATAACTATCAACATGCATACCTTCTTTGCTTCGTTTCTGCTCAGTAAAATCCCTTTAACCGCAGCCATAACTTCATGCTCCGTCAACTAATTCAAGATCTATGGCTGGAAGCATTTTACCCATCTTATTATTTCCTTCTTAGTTCAGTAATATTAACTTATGCGGGGCACTCTCCAACATTGTTTCCACCATGGACTAGCCATGCTAATAAGCTAAAAAAAACTTAGCATTTTCTTAAGGAAATAATCGTGCAATAGCCAGCGTTAAACTTCAATGGGTGCTTCCCATTCATGCGACTCACGCGTCGACTAGTGTCGACTCGCGGTAACTGTTTATAACTCTCAAATTCCTGCGCGTTATCGTTTGTTGACTTGTGTCACAACAGTTGCCGACACACATAGAATGGAACACGAAAACCGCGACGCAAGTTGACTTGTGTCGACGTGTGTCGATGAATGGAAAGCACCCAATGGAGTCGTACGCAAAGTGAGACACAACTGAAAAGCTTGGGAACACTTACAATGAACTCAATCAACTTACTCCATCAATGAACTTTGCCTCGTATTTTTCATAAACATGACAGGATGTAAAATATTACTCCGAAGGTGAGAAACAAGTAAGATTAAAGCCTAACAGAAATACATTCATAAATATAAAAATCGTCAATAGATAGCGCCACCATAGCATATGAAGAAAATTTATCATAGCTGACCCTCAAACCATTAAAAAATGAGAAACTTCCAAAGAATATTACAGTAGATTAAGTAAAGAATAAGCTTTTATGGAATTGATCAACGATATCAAGTAATAGCCAGCAGACAGATATATTACTTCAAACAATAAATTTAAAAACACCAGGAGCATAAACATAGGAGCAACTGTTTAAATTGTGTAATTTGCACTTACCGTTCATCTGCAAATTCATAACTGTGAGTCACGTCCGTACACTTGCCTCACAGCAAAAATTAGTGGTGAAATATAAAGGCTACTGAATATGTAATGATGATGGGTACATATTGAAATGTCGATGGTTAGGTTCAATTGATACGGTTCATTTCAATGATCCGGATCATTATATTACTTGCTGTATTCGAAAGCATGGCGGCAACTAACGATGTAGTTGGTTGAAAACAGCTAATCTGGACTCATTTGTGAAGTACATCATAGTTCGACGATGAGTATTTCCGGAATAAACACCATTTATGAAATGGTTTTCCCAGTGCGATGAAATAACGCATTCATTACTTTCAGGATACAAAACCCCCTGATGCTCCCAAATTCTATTCCATGCAAATTTTTGTCGTTTATCCTTCAATTAAAGTTGTTAGTAAAAGTTTAAGGATACTTTAAGGCAAGATCTTCATAGGAAATGTTCAACATAACCAAATATCCTTTGAGTATTGTTTTTCCTGTGACTGACAAATATGTGTTGTGATTGAGATTCAGCATTCCAGTAAGGATTGGCAAGCAATGTTAATGTCTAAACCTAATCAGTACCCACGCTTTACTCTCCGAGTGATGAGAAGCTTATTTTTTACTTTATAGAGCATTTTAAACTTTTTTGGAAACAGCATATTTTAAAGATATTTCTTCACTTTAATTTTACTTGGTACTTTTTTTTAAGGTGAATTACGTAATCGATTAAAACAGAGCTGTCACAAAAATTGTAACTATCGACATCTATTGAGAAAAGTTAACTTTAGTTTTTCATATAGATATTGAGTTAAGTAGTGCACTTCTGATGTCAACTGTATGACTTCAGAATTTTACTTCTGCTGTCAATTAACACCATATGCAAATGATTTTTTGGATGCACCTTGCAGTTATCATGAAAACTGTTTTTCTTGTATATCCAGTCTTTTCGATGCTCTATTTAATACTCTGGATTTCTAAGGACATTAAATAATTAAGGCTGGACAAAAATGTGCGATTATAACTACCTGAAAAAAATTTTCATTGAGCTTAATTGAACTAGAGCTTTGAGCGAGTATCAATAATACGAATGCGCAATCTAACCCATTTTGAGTTTAAGTTGAGAATTTTGAGAAAAAGCCGTTTTCATGGTAACTGCAAAATACATTCAAAAAATATTTTGGCCGTCCGTAGCTCAGTCACTAATGAGTTGTGACTCCATTCCCATGGATAAACAAATCCGTAAAACTGTCTCCCCTACAACCTTCAGAAGTATTGCATAATCCCCTTGAAACACCCTGCATCATGGATTTTTTAGCGACATAACACGCAAGACTTAGGAAAATATTTTCAACAATGGATTTATTCCCAAGATCCTCATATCCACTTGGAAGGGATGAAAATTCAATTCTGTCGACGGCATTGGAAAGAGATATTTCTCGCGAAGGACACTCGGGATACTCATTATCCTCCAAGGCATTGTTCTTCACTTCCTTCATTTTTTATTGGTGATCTCGCATTCACAGCAAATCCTTAATTTTTTCCCGCACAGAAGCAAACTTAAAACAATGGATGATTACGCCATGGTAACTCAACAGTTAAGTTTTCTTTATGCATGTATTATTTTTTATTTTCATATTGATTCCAGATTCACAGAAACAAAGTACTTATCATGCCTTCATATGATTAAGCAACTGAGACGAAGTAAGACCTAATTATTTGCACCCATATCGATTATTTCTCTGGGGAACATGCATACCAAATGTACGCACAACCCCGCAAGCCGCCTCGATAGGCGTGTGGCAGGGGATGTTAGGGCACCAGCCGTTTGTACATAAAAATGAAATTCTCAAAGAAAATTAAGCCTAAAGCATTCATTAAAGTATTTTATTGTTCGGGGAAAAACGAATTCCCACATCTATCCGTTCTAAAAAATATCTTAATTTATCGTTTCTATCGTATCTACCTGGTAATGTTATTGGGTTCTAATATTATGTTCTCTGCGTCGCTCTTAAAGATATCTATTCTCAATTTCTCAAGCAATCTAAGCCTCGCGCGTAGCTTCCGAGTCTCCAGCACAATTCTCTTAACATCTGGGTAACGCTGTCTCTACGCTCGTATCAGTTTTTAACGTATCGCGAAGCTTTCTTTTATTTTTATCAAGATCATGAATTAAGCCTCACAGCAACGGATCCCATGAGACAAAAAAATTGAAAAATGATTGGAAATTTCAGTAAAATCGTTAATATTCAAGAAACATTTTAACATCAATAATTATATTTTTTACTGAAATTTAAGATCAATAAGAATCATGCAAGCACAATTTAAATCATTATTATTGATTTAGACTAGAGTTCAACGACTTGTCAACAAATCCGTGCACGATAGAGTTTGCAAAATGTACCTACGTCATACAAGAGCTGGAATTCAATCTGGAGATATTTTTTTCCCTTCGCCGCGGAACTCGTCGTTGTGGAGATTCGCTAATATTTATTTCGCAGAACTCAACATGAAGCATTTCAGGATCATAAGTCAGCTAATCGTAAAATAGCCGTAAAATGATCAGAAGAGTCGTGTCCTTACTTCATGTTTTCGCAAAACCTTAAGTTAATTTATTTTCCTATTTTTATGTCTCCTGAATGAAATCAAATAATTTATTTTACATTTTTTTCAACTAACACTGCGTCCAGTATTGACGATGGCCACATTTTCGACAGCGATCATCCTGGAAACTTCAGATTGAAGACCTAACTTATTAACTTTGTGGAAACCTGAGAAGCGAAATTTAAAAAATGTTTGCAAATTAATAAATATTTTGTTTTTTTTACTGAAATTAGAGGTCAATAATAATCTTGCCGACCCCTAATTTAACCATTAAAATTCATTAAGATTAGGATAAGACGACTTGGAAGCTATGGTGCGCAGGAAAAAAATTAAAATGCACTGCAGTAAGCGTAGGAAATCATCCTGGAGATCAATTTTTCCCCTTCGCCACGCAACTCGACGCTGTGGGGGGTCGCTATTTTTTGTATCGCAGAACTTCAAATGAAGCATTTCAGGATCATAAGTCAGCGCATCGTAAAAAAGTCGTAATAGTGATCAGAACCGTCGCTTAGCCACTTCATATTTTCGCAAAACCTTGACGCCTGTGGAAGTATCATTTTCATTTCTCGCCGACAACACACTTTCTCTATCCCTTTATTTGCGATGCTCTCCGATTCTCGAATGACGCACAGAAGGGTCACCTCTTTTAATATGCAATTAACGCGTGGGATGCGAAGCCGAGGGATGCGTGGCCTAAGTTCGTGAACTGTGAAAACGAGCTTTATTAATGAACGTGTGACGGCGGTCTAGGAAAGGTGGCGGTCCGCACCGAATCTTTATTCATTACCCGTGGGTACTTAAGCGTGAGGTTAATTAGCACGAAATTGGAGTGGGTAAAGGAGGATCATTGAGCGCTTTTTATGGCCAAGCATAAAATTTTAACCTCACCTAGACCTCGAAAAATACCTTCCTTTAATGCTCACTCCTCCGATAACCAAGCACGCGCAAAATTTATGCCGGGATTGTAACTATAAATGCACGCCTACGTCTACAGGATAATATGCAAGGTAATCCACTTTTGTATGACAGGGAAGATATTTTCTGCAACAAGCACGGTACACATGCACTAGTTCGCGAGCGACGTAGGATCTCACCATGCAAGTTTACATCCATGTAACACTGGGCATACATACTTCTGCAAAAAGATAAACATAGTGAACGGCGTTTGATTTAAATATGTTCATCCATGCAAGCTCAATATCAAATAGGTAAATTTTGAGAAGGCGTTTCGGACAGAAAAACGAGAAATAATACATAAAACTATTTTTTCTCTTTTTACCGACGTTTATATTTATTATTAAAATTGAACCTGAGAGAGTAGGTCTTAAATATGAAACACAATTTTTGCCGATGTTTCAGTTTATTTATAAACCGTCATCAGGGCTGGAAATTTAGTTGCATAAACGTAATAAATGTTTACAACAATATTTCTTAGAATAATTTAACAAAAACGGAAACATTAAGTTACAAATTATCTGAAAATTGAAGAGAATAGAATTTTGACATACCTTTCCGCAATAGGGTAGTTTCCTTCATCAAAGAAAACGAAAGGCATTGATTGCGATTCATTACCCACCATTAGTGTATTCATAATACACAAATTATTTGGTTTTTGAAATACCGGTTTAGACGAATGGCAAGGGTCAAATTTTATCCTCATTTGAAAAAGGCCAGATTGGCGCCCATGCGATTCCACTCCGCATGACGTCACAGGGACCTAGTTTCTACACGAGAGGATAGGAGTTATACATCGTCTGAGGTTACCAATGCATGCATGAGGCACAGAGCTCAGGGAAACGTGTCTTAATAATCACCTATTAAAACTGGCTAAGTTCGGAAAGTTTTCTTCGTTTGATAAGGTATTAATAAACCTTTTTTAAGCCAAGCGCTACCTTTCAGCAAGGTACTCAGCTATCCGCTAGCATCCTGCGACGTATCAGCGCTAAGCCTCGCCTCAAGGTCACCTCACCGGGCGGGAGGGGGGACCAGAAATACGACGTACGGGGATATTTCCCGACATTCATACTTAAGCGTCGCGTTTTCGCGCGCTTGAAATTTTTCACTTTTCATTTAATCGCGAAAAATAGATGTTGTCGTTTAAAAATCTAAAACCGTGAAATACGTACTCCAGGAGTAATAATCTTTCGATTAAAGCAATAAAAAAATAATAGGAAACCACCCTATTCCTAATTGATGGTAACTAAGCTAACGCAATTCATGGTTACATGTCTAATTTGATTAATTAAATAATAATAAATTTAGAATTTAACCCAGAATTAAAATTTCGTGACACAATTTCTCTACACACACTAAAGAATAAACATCCCATTGCCTTGATATGTAAAACCTCGAGGAGGGCTAAATCCTACGCGAGTTTTCTTTCTACGCCTCAATTTAGACCAACGAAATGCATCTCTGACTGTTCCATCCTCTGTCCACTCTTCAATCACTGCACCATTCTCTGACATGCCGAGGCTCCAAGGGCAGCTTCTTGGCACACCCTTTGTCCACCTTCCTAATAGGAGGGCCCTCACAGACTTGCACCCCAAAGCTCCCTCCTCCTCCACCCTTACCCTTGAAGTATACTCACAGCGTTCCTCACTCCATTTCTCAAAAGGTGCGGCTGGAATAATTCGTGCGGAAGACGGAACGAGTCTCCCTCATCCAGGCAGACGTCTCCCTTAGCTCAAGACGGACCAGCTGCACTCCTCTTTCCACCAGTTTCGTCCACTTTTTCTTTATCCTGTCACCCTTTTCACTCATCTTTAAAAGAGAGAATCCCGCGCCCCAAAACTCCACTTAAGTGGTCCAAGTCTCCAGCTGCCCAGACAGAATGCAACGCCAATTGCATGAGTCTGCACTTAGGAGATTGGCACTACTTATAAGTTTTTAGGCATCTTCAAATAGTATTCTCCCTCTATATAGCCCGTGCTACCACAACTCTTTGGAGAACGTATTCGAGAACAAACTTAGCGTACCCGGCGTGCCATTTTTTAATATCTCGCATTAGCCATATCAACTATTTTGTGGTCCTCTTCTATATGATTATTACATTATCTGTGGTCCTTCGATAAATAAAAAGCGTGGTTAAATTTCCGATAAGAAAATTGGCTTGATATTTCGTGTAAGTGCTTCTAAAACTTCAACCAACATAGAGTTGCTTTCCCTCAACCATGAAACTAGGAAAATACCAAATTTTGGTGACGGTAAACTCATGTTGTGGATACTATTTAGAAACTTCGATTTCTGACGTTGAAATTTACTCAACAGTTAAGTTCCTATCATAAAATCAAAAGACCACTGTCTCTCGATACAGTGTACATTCATCTACCATCTGCGGGGTTCATGCGTTACGGTTTCAAACGTAGTTTATTCCTTCAATTGGATCTGCACCTATGAATACGTTAATTAACCATTTCTTCCTTCCACTTTTCACTTATCTCTTAAGGATCGAATCCCTCACCCCGAAATTTTGCTAATTTTTTCGTGTCGCTCCAGTCTCACCGGCTTCTAACTTGGTATTGCTGCGCACTACAAAGTTTGCAGGGTATCATCATATACCAAGCAGCAAATTTCGGTTTCTTCAGTACCGCCCAGGGAATGCTGCCAAACACAACAACTGGTCAATTCCTTATCTCATGGGTTATTGCAGCGACCGTGACCTATGTTCTTAGTACTGGGTTGTGGTATTGTTGGAGGATCTCCTGACTTATAATGGTGATACATAAAGTGCTACTAACGTCAATTTATGCGGTTGCTGCGCCGAAATGGTTCTGCGCCAACATGGGCCTGCGCCAGCATGGGCCTACGCAAAAATGGGCCTGCGCCAACATGGGTACAGGTAAAATTGGGCCCGAAATTTGCTGCTTGGTATATGATGATACCCTGCAAACTGTGCGGTGCACAGGGACTCAAACACCACGTTAGAAGCCGTTAGCACAGGAGTGACATAAAAATAAGCGAAATTTCGGGATGAGGGATTCGGTCATTAAGAGATAAGTGAAGAGTGGAAGGCAAAAATGGATATTTAAAGTATTCAAACGTGCAGCACCAATTGCAGGAATAAACAACCTTTGAAATACGTGGGCCTGCACCACGGACGCATCCCTTAAGCTCTTGCATAGGCCTACGCCGAAGTGACCGCGCCAGTGCCCCATTCTAACATTTCCCTTTTAGCACCCTGCCTTCGCTTTTGTGGTAAGAAGTTTACGTTCCCCTAGAGAGGCTCTTGAGCGGTAGCAAGGAGGGGCAGGGGATCGAACAAACGACCGTTGAGAGGGAACTAGCAGGGGGAATACACAACACGTGCGTTATCCTTATGCGAATACGCAACCCCCCCCTTTCACTCCCTCAACATTCCTCCTCCTTCCCCAGCAGCAAAACTCAATGATCCCTTCAGTATCCGCTCCTTGAGAGAAGTTTGAACCCCTCGTCAAATACCATCGTATCCGAAACTGCACGAACCACTATGAGAGGCTTGTTCGTAGGAAATTCTTATTACCTTTCTACACCAAAGTAATCAGTGAACTCCGATGTCAATTTGGGTATCGATACATCAAAAAATCTTTAATTGAATCGCTGGTATTTAATGGTTACTGATCGATCATCGTTCAGCCCCGATTTCTGTTGATTTTCAATGGCTGTCCATTTTTATATCTATGGACTGCTTTAAGTTTTTAAATATCCACGAAAAACGATTGCTGTTGACCTCGGATTGGCAGGGGACGTCAATTTTTGAGACTTTTAGATAGCCGATACGCTACATTCAAATAGTACCAAGGAAATAACGAGTTTTGGATAGTTTTGACCAGTTCGAACTTGGGTAAAGCCTTTGATAGTCCAAAAATAGCTTTCTAGAGTGAGCTGGCCCCAGGATCAGTGGCGTAGACCGGAATTTCGCTCTGGGGGGGGGGGGGGGGGTCCAAAACCAGGGGAGAAAATTTTTGAAAAACAGGGTACTAAGTAATGGGTTTTAAACTAATTTTAACACTTTTCATTATCGAAATAACTTCATTTGCCAAATAAATATTTTGTAAATTCATGACTTTTCAATATTTTGTTTTCTTTTATGAAGGAAAATAATTGTGTTTTTATATTTGGGGGGGAGGGGTCCGGACCTCCCAGACCCTCCCCACTAGCTACGCCACTGCCAAGGACTATGAAAATGCGGTTGAGGTGTATTAATTCGTGTTCTATAGAGCGAAATTCCCCCATATTGAGTTTACTTCGTACAGGAATGAAGTACTTTGGAAAGAGCTTTACTTTTATGTATCCAACACTATATTCGGATTCAAAGTACTGAGGAATCTCTTTTCACTACTATTCATTCATATAGAACAGTGGTTCCCACTCTATAAAGGTCTTCGGATTATTCACACAAAAATCATGAAATAATGAAAATTCAACAAAGAATTCTACTTGTGATGCCAAACGTTTTGGGCCAATCAGGACCATTCCCGACTTCCGATGTCGGCTAGGATTAGTATTATTAGTTTTAGTGTGCTTTTGCACGCGCTCACTAGCGCGCTCACGCGCCTGTCTTTCTCATTCTCTTTCACTAACACTGGAAAGGTTACACTGGTCCCTTTACACTTGTGTCGCCATTATTTTCCCGCGTGAGCATTTTGCTCACATTTCTCGCCGCTGAAGAAGTGGTATACAGTATACACACCGGCATAAGGCCTCTTACTGGGCCTATAACCCGTGGATATAACCCATTTTTGAGGAGGACGAACAGAAGGAACAGAAGATAATAGGGATGTGCGAGCAGTATTTTTGACCTCGAGTCGAGTATCGAGTCGCGTTGAAAACTACTCGCGAGTATCGAGTCGAGTATTGTAATTCATGAACTAAGAAATACAGCAATGCATGCTCCAACATATTCTCGTTTTTTTCAATCCCCTTGCGAAATTTCTATTTTGAATGCTTAGCTTGATGTAAAAAGGGAAAGATAACGATGAACGTAGATGGTAATTGAGTCACAATTAAGAGATTAATGAAAACTAATTCGTCCTGAACAGTTCCATACGCACAATTGAAATGAATTAACCTTTAGTAATATGTCGTCAACGTATGTATCCAAACTGCTCGGAAGAACCCTCAAAAAAAGATGTTTGTACAATTGTAAATAAGATTTTATACGTAAATATATCATGTAATATATGATCCTTTCAAATTCTCGTGCAGAAAAACCAATTGTTCTATATGCTAAGGCAGCAGGTTTTGACGTCTCCACGTTACAACATTACTGCCTGCAGAAAAATGTCTTGCGAAACACACTTGAGCAGTTGGAAAAGTACTTTCTTTCCAAAGTTTCAAGGTTTGGGAACCTTTGGAAGCTAGGGAACAAAAGTATAGCATAAGAAAGTATAAGTGATGCTGTGGTCCACTCCGATCACTCCAAAAACTCCGCCGGGGTGGAAGGCGATCGGACGCCGAGGTTAAAGAAAAGATATTTGAAGCCCATGGTGACTACTATTGTGGCAGACTGCTACGTGTACAAAAGGTAAAACTCCTAGGCCAAGGCATTAGAACGACTTCACCAACGATATCACTGTATGAGTTTCATGATAGAGCCTAGTGTCGGCAGATTTCCGAACTTACTTTCCTAAAAAGCTCTGTAACCGAAACTACTCGACTCGACATTCGTCATACTGCTCGAATCACTCGAGTCGAGTACCAACTACTCGACTCGACTCAAATTTTCTAGTACTAGCACATCCCTAGAAGATAAATACCTAACAACCACCCTCGCAGCTCACGCGTTATTCAGCGAAATGCCCATAGTCAAATTCAAAGAAATTTAAGAAGATAACTCAACGACTGCGCGATTCAAAACTAAAACTTTTCGCATCTATCATAAAAAGAAGTTTTCCGCCAATGAAGAAATCCATCGAGGATAAAAAAAAACTAAAGTCACGGTAAATATTGATGACTCAATCCTTATATTTTTCATTTATTTTTTTTGAAGTTAATGAATAAATCGATCGCATTTTTAAATTAAAAGAAAAAAGCAAAAGGGTTGCCAAGGGTTTACAGTTGTTTAATAGTTACCAGATAAAAACCATCGGCCAAAGAGACGGCAACGACGTGTACAATTAAAGATTAATTAGATCATTATTTACGTTTAATAATTACTAAACATTATAATGTGTCTAATAGTTATTTAACGAGCAAGAGAAGAACTAAATCTAATATATTTTAATATTTTAACACTTCCTCCTGACTATTGAGCCGACAGCAGAGCCATTTTTATGTAACTGACGTCATTTGCCTTCAGGTAAAACATTATTTTGCTAATAAATAAAAACGTAATACAATAACTTGCCTACATATTGTTATGTCATAATTCTTATGGTGTATCGAAGATTATATGTTTCTTACTAAAATAATGTATACATATACTCGAGCATATATCGGTATTTCTCTCATATCTCGCCTTATTTACCTGCACTAAAATGCGAACTTTCAAATGCAATATCTAGAATATACATTTCAGAAAGCCTTTTTAGTGGGTGTAATCTCATGAGAAGTGATTAGAATGTTATACCTTGAAGTTTCCATGGAAATAATAAACACAGTCCACTCTCCATTATCAGTAATAATTAATGTAAGACGAAGCCCTAATAATCAAACTCCACGGATTATACATTGAAAGTGGCATGAATGTGGACATTTTATTTAGTAATGAGGAAAATATTTATGATGCTACTATTTATATGAAATGATAGATGAATGTCATCGAGATATATAGAAATATTTTAGTTTCATTGCTGCACCCATCACAAAATTTTTCGATACTCTATGTTCAGAAAGAACAAAAAAAAAAGCCTGTACGTACCTGTATAATCCAAGAACTGAATAATTGGGAGCTGGATAATCAAGAGTTTACTGTAGTTTGTTTATCCGACCACCTTATAGTTAAATGAAATAGTTCTTTTAACCATGCTATAATACCTGGAATATGCACTAACTTCCTTGACTCTATAGGGAACACTGGTTATGAACCACCAGTCTAGGGCTTCAGGCACCTCCAACCTCTCCCCTTATATCCATTCCCCTAACCTATTTTTGAATCTCGAACGCTTCGCAATTTGAAGCCTATCAGCTTCAAATTTTCACTCTCTTAAGATGCGTTGCCATGCTCGACGCAGTGCGGCCTTTACTCCCACGGTGAGGTCCCATGGATATCCAAAAGCAGGGGGGAACTCCCGCCTCCGATGGCAAGAGGCGGCATAATGTGGCCCGAGGGGCGGCAGGGGGGGGGCGTGGCCCCACATCTCAAGGGACGTGTCCTTCCGGATGAAGGGGCGGGTTGCCGAGCGAAAAAACTTATCACGTACTAAAGCATTCTGGCCATGGTCGAGGATGGACTGGCAGTGGGAAGGGTGTGAATGACGATGTGCAATGGTGGGGTGGGACAAAATAGGGGAAGGTAGAGGAGGATGTAACCATAAAAATTCCATGACAACGAAAAATATTGCAGCACACAGGAAAACTATGTGCGTGATAAAAGTCTTCGCATGCCAAATCGAGGGTCACGGGTTCGAGAACCGCATAGGTAAAGTTAAATAAAGATGCATAATAAATTCATATATTTCGGTAAATTGGGTCATTTGTGACCTTAAGGGCTTCTGCTCATTTGAGAGGAATCTGTTAGAGCAGAATCCATTTAAAAAATAATCCTAAATTATTCGGCATAATAATACAATGAAAAACTTTGTTTTATTACTGAATGGCATTGACAAAATTGGTAGAATAAAGCACAGTTTTTTTCATTTGGCTATTAAAATGAACTTCCACAGAGTTAAGCCTGAGAAAAAAGAGATATCTTCGCCATATTAGGACAGAAAGCCTTTTAAACGGGCAACGAATCAGTGGTTTTGTATTACATGTAATCATATATATACGCAATTTTGTAATGCCAAACACCGATTTTGTACATTCACCTCACCACTGAACTAATCTTGGTTGCTTACACTCCTCTTTTTCCTTTCTTACCGACATTCAAGTCATGTCTAAAAACTTAAAAATGAATTTTAATAGTTCTGGTAATAAACGTAATATGCCTACCGCAGCTGTTGGTTAGGAGGATCTTTGAAAACATGTACGAATTTTCCTATGGAAAATAAATTAACCACCAGTCAGCGTTAACATAAAAAATCTACGGGCATTCTTATTTTTTGTTGACCAAAAATTCTGCGGAAATGTTTACGCTGGTGTCGCAAGGACATTTTAGTGCGTCAAGTTGCGCTCAAGACTGTTCCTGGTTCTCTTCCGGGTTCCAGCTAGAGAAGCCGTCTCTCGAGGGGTCTTTAACATTTTTAAATATTATATTATACCCTGACGTATGGTCATCCTTGTTGTTCTGTATAAAATATAAGCCTGCACAGCATACGGAATTATTGCTATCAATTAAACATTCACAATTTGATTCTTTTTCGGCCGATTCAGATTAATGACAGGTTGGTAACCGTAGCTAGTTTTCAACTTTTAACATCTTTGTAATTCAGTGACATAGTAGTTGATGATACTTACATACATAGTGCTTTGCGATACTGATATGAGACAGAATAATTCAAAGCTTTGCCTTTCCATTTGTAATACGTCTGATCCGATAAACCGATATTTATCATTGCAAACATAGATTAATATGCTATTTGATACTGCTTCGTACAGAAGAGTGATGCTAAAGTGGCTGATGGTTTTTATATTATTCCTTCGTTCTAGTCTCTTGGTGTCAGGCAAATATGTCGGCGTCCACTCCTCAAGAGAAATGAAAGCACTCGTAAACCTATCCCCTTCATGCAACCACCGCGAGACTGAGTGAGTGTTTGTTGTGACCTTTGCTGTTCCCGCCCAAAAAACAGTATATAAACCCTAGACCGGGCCAGGAAAAAATGTCAGTTCAAGATTGCACTGTGAGGTAGACTCAGCTAGAGTAAGGGCGTAAAGTTACACGATGAGACGATAGCCTCCACCGGGTTTTCGCTACTGAGCATGAATTGGTATTTATTAACACTACTATACGATATTTCATCAATCTGTGGAGCACATTTTTTAAAGTAAAACGCTGTTGACTTCTTTATTAAGTTCTCCGAAAATGCTTCCAACAAAAAGAGATTAACTGCCACCTGGAAGGAGTACAATAAACCAAATTTTCGCAAAAGTATCCATATTCGCCATTCAACGTGACATAATTCTCGCTTCAACTCCTATAAAAATTTGCCACGTATACTGATTCAGCTCGGTAGAATATTTCTTGAACGGCTGCAGGAAAAATCATTCACATTCAATCAGTTCCATACGTCCAATTTTTAACGGCCACTCGGACGTGAGAATCGGCCCGAAATGATGGATTGCACTGGGGCGAGGCGGAGGTATGAATTCAGGATGAGTATAAAAACTGGGAAACGGATGCAGCACACCAACAGATTTTTTTCCTCCATGACCAGCACAAGGGTTTGGAGGGAAACGAGAATAGGGTGGGGCTAGGGAATGAATTCCTAGGGTCAACAGCATTCTCACCAAGAGGGGAGCAAAAAATAAATATAAAATAGATTTATTCATTCCCCTCTTCACGCCATACCAGCGTCGTTCCTGAAATAATTCGATCCTCCTCAGCCTTGCCCGGCAACCTTTTCTCATTTTACGATTTCCTCACTCTCTAGGCGTCTACGAATATATTCGGCCGTCTTGATTTCAATATAAATGGCATACAGATGAAGGAAACGATTGATACAGGGTCCATTTAAGAGACGCCGACTTATATGATTGATTACGTCACCCAACACTTCACTCAATACAGCAGATTAAACACCATAACTTATGGAATCATTCCATTGTTAAACAGCTTACTATCTCTTTGCAGCCCAACGGCAGCTATGCTGGAAATTATATGGATATTGGTAAATACCATAATGAGCTATCTCCGTACATTATAAACTGGACATAACAAAGCCGCTGCGACTCGATGAGAAAAGTTTGTTGTACTTACTGATGTTAACTCGGTTACGGAAAAATATATAAAAAAATATACTGAGGGACATAACCAGCCACTTGCGTTAGGATGGATTTTCGCATTATCTGTATAAATTGATGCCGATAACACCATCCTCAAAGACCCTTTGCATGTAAAAAAAAATCATTACGATTTAGGTGAAAAATCGGCAAATTCACGAATCTTCGATCTCAAATAAAAATCCAACCCAGAAAGTACCGCATCGACCATATCTCGGATTAATTCTAGAGCCTGAGCTCGGATCTCCAAGATGGAGAAAATTTATTGGCGGTCGTTAATTCTGCAGATTACGCCATCGATTCTGATGTGAGCCAAGCAATTTGAGTTACTGTAAAATGCCGCGAGTTGATCAAGCTTTTACCTCCACCAGATGCATGTTCGAGTTCTACCTGGGCATATCCCTTCCAGAAAGGTACGAACTGCATGAGATGGCTAAAAAAACGTTCGGTGCGGCGATGTTAATGAGGATTTAGATAATTTGGAGACGAAATGAAACAATGCGTAATTAAAAATTTAAAAAAGCTTCAATTCCACCACTGCATCATCAATTCACTGGGATCATATCTGTCTATAAACTCAAACAAAATGCACACGGTTTTATTTCATTTCGACGGATGACAGTAATTAACTTTGCGGGTAAAATCATGTATTCTCTTCATAGATAAACAGTAGTTTCTTTATGCAGTACAATGGTTACTAATTTCCTTCCAGCGAAGCAGGTTTTAACCACCAAGATATCATGTAGTAACATATATCATGTACCTGATTATAGGCGAACTTGGATGTAACCACAATAAAGAAAGCACTGGTAACCAGTTTGGTATTTTAATGTCTAAATAAAAACTGTTAAAAGCTACCCAGAGAAGGATTCGCGAGACGCAACCACTGACAGCCTAAGGGATACCCCCCCCCCTAATAAGTGGGAATTGTCACATCAGTTGAAAGGGATTTAGTGCACTCCTACTCTCTTCATTGCACCATTTCAGTTAGAAATCAGAATTGTGCACTACACTGGTTGATATTTTACAACTCACGAAGCAAGATTTGGCCATCAAGGGATTATAAAGTGCCTGAGTATAGTCGAAATCGGTTGCAACCACAGTAAAGAAACCACTGGTAACCAGTTTGCCATTTTAATGCCCAATTAACATTGTAAAAAACTACCAAGAGAAGGATTCACGAGGAGCAACCATTGACAGCCTGAGGAATATCCCCAACTACGGTCGGCGTTAAAATGATGTGCCACTGTACTTTGAAAATCTATATCTGAGCTTAAGAGCATGTTTGTGTAATGAATAATACATCATTTTAAAGAAAATTTTATTATAAATACTGATTTATTTTTTATTTTATGTAAAATTCAAAAATGTAGACACGCCAGTGAAATTAAAGACCCCGCACACCGTAAAATTAGCCTTCATGAACAAATAACTCAACCTAGGAAAACTACTATGTCTACAGCGTTCATATTGAACAATAAGTTGCAAACATTAATTGATATAAATTAAACAGCTTTGGCTTTTATTACAATTAATTTTTTGTCGATTAATGAAAATGTTTACAAATTATCTATCCCTGCAGTTTACCTCACAAGAAAAAAATAAAGCTGATAAAAATATTTTTAACTTACTTGCAATTTTTATATGATCCTTGATTTATAAAAATATTGATATTTGAGAATGTCAATAAATTCAATAAATGCCATGTTGCAAAGTGGGAAATAAATATTAAAAAGGGGATTGTCACATCATTTAAAGAAATTTAGTGCACTCCTACTCCCTTCATTGCACCGATGCAGTTAGAAATCAGGATTTGAGAAAAAAATTATGCTTTTACGGGTCTTGGCAGCCCGAACGGCAAGCAAAAGCTTGATCCCATTAACGTACCCTATCGTGGATTAGCTTGGAATCTCTGACCCCAAGTCCGCTGGATCTTCCCGACTCAGAAATGTTACCGGCAGGCATTTCCTCCGCAAAGTGCGCCATTAATTCTCTAAGGTGACCTCCCAGGCGTGTTTGTCCCGCGGAATACCCTCACCCCATCCTTTGTCGACCCTCTAAGAAGAAGAACGTCACCTGCACACGAGGCCATCACTTACGGCAGGGTGCCTGCGGACTGCTTCACCGCACGTAATGGCGGGATCTCCCCGCGGGGGGGCTCACTGGCTATTGCTTCCCCGAGACGCTGAGGACGATCCTCAGCTGCCTAGCAGTGCGATATCATCAATTCCTTCTTTTTTTCACTCGTCCCGGTGCGGTACCTCAGAATATATGCATGACGTACTGGTTGATTGGGTCGCAATGGTACCAAGTGGATTTCCCATTTACCCGAAGCCTTTTGTAAAAATAAGCATTCACCGACGTTCCAAAAGATTAAGGAAGCAAATACGATTTCCTTTTTTCGTACATGATAAATAGTAGAAATCAATAATGGCGATAACGTTTACTGTGAGCAAAATTTTATTGCTGCTTAGTAGATAAATAGATACATCATGCAGCCGAATTATGAAACAATATGTACATACCCATACGTAAACCCATTGCCATTTCTTTACTGGATGATGTATTTATACTTTTTTCCGTGAGTATGTACTATGTGTTATGCTTCATACAAAATGACGTGTTTATAATTATCGTATTTAATTTTTTGAACCGCGGTTGTGGATATCTTGTTGAATTCCATCCATTTGAGAACAGTAAGATTTATTTATACAGAAGAGTCCATCCGTTCATGAAGAGTACGATTTATTTAATTTACATCCAGGGAACGAATTAACGCTTTATAAATTCGCGGAGACGTTTTTGCGGCCGTGATTCCGCTTTAAACTAATCACAGGAATTAGATGAAAACTCAATCTAAGAGTCCTTTGATGAATCGAGTCCTACTTCCGGGAACACATTTATTGACAGGCATTGATATAAGATAGTAGTCTTGATAAGTTTCATAGGGGAAAGATTACAAACAGGAAGCCTTAATTAATAGACATTTGAATAGCATACATCGATCACGACGGAAAAGATTCATACAAATTACTTAATTCCGTCAAGAGCGGAGGAATTGGATAGCTCAACTGATAGAAGATATACGGATCCGATTACGCTTGAACAAATAGATGACGTTGGATAACTGGGTACCTACCATACAAAAAAGCTTACCGTTATGGATGAGGAGCAAGAAGATAGATTGAATGAATAAGATACCTCTGAAGTAAATGGATTACCTCAATTCCTTTGAACACGTTTCCTGTCTCACTTGCTTTGAGAGTGACGTAAAAAAATTCAATGCCAAACGGATGGATTTGTATATATTTTAAAACACTTCCTTCTATTCAAGGCTCTGCATTTCTTTAAAAAAAAGTCAACACGAGTACATACAATCCCATGCCAAGTAGTAAATAAATAATCTCAGACTTAATCAAGAAGCCTGACAATAAGAAGGCAGGAGTTTTACTCGAGCTAATGGCGTAATAAACGTTAAAATCACTTGGATTTATGAAAATAAGTCGAGTATCACTAATTTTTTATTGCTCCCACCATAGCAAAATTTCGCAAAGTAGAGCAGGAAAATGCTAAATTAATTAGAAGGTACTTCTAGGCAAGGAAGCCTCTCTCTACGTTGTCTACCAGACTCTCAGGCCGGTCAAAATCAGAAAGAAATTAGAAATTAAAATTCAAACCGCTGAACATCCACGATAATTTTCTTAGTGAGGTATTTATTCGAAAATCTCTCATTTTATATGCCTCGTACAAAAAAGAGATAATTAGTGACCACTTAATATTAAAAGTCACCAATTCCAGATTGGTTACTAAAGTTTCCTACCAGTGATGAATTGATACGACAATTGATAAGAAATTCTTATTTATTTATATAAAATTCAATTTGTCTAGAGTTAAGAATAACTGATGAAAAAACGTAAGCATTTGGGGCTGAAATAATATTAATAGCAATAGTAATCTTGGTAAGGTTCATAGGGGAAAGATTTCAAACAGGAAGCCTTAATTAATAGACATTCGAATAGCACACACCGATCAGACATCACGGCTATATCATTCAATGAAGAGAATTAAGGATTGAAAAGGAATACGATGACATGCTTAATACGGGGTAGAAATTAAAGGCATACATATAGATGATATGTTTCTCCGATATATTTATCAATAATTCTTCCTACTGCAAATAACTAGCAGCGTTCGAGCTCAATAACTAAGTCATTCATTTCTATGCGAATTCAATAATAATTGGCAATAGTAAAAACTATATTATTCACCATTTAAGTTAAATTGAGGCTGAAATAAGAGCATCACTCTATGGGGAAAATATTCCGAAGAGCGCATGTTTACGTAATTAGCATCAAGGATCAAAATAAATTCAATTAATTTGAAATAATGAATTTCCAAACAGAATTCATCTACCTATTCAGCGACGTTTTGAGACGAATATTTTTTTCTTTACAACTCCAAAGTAACTTGGGCATTACTTCGACTTCTCCCCATAAATATATATGGTACCATTTATCGTTAAATACCCATTAAAGGAGAAAAGATGATCCAATAGTCTACGGGGTCTCAGAGGTATACATAGGAAATTTTCATTCCCGTTACCATGTGGAATTCAGCCGTCGTGAAATTCATGGCGTCAGTTCTTTTCAAACTATCACTTAAATGACAGGCTTATTCCTGCCGTAAATATAGATATCTATGCATTTATTTATCTTCTACCTAATGATGTCCCTTGGAACGTTTACATGCTGGTATAAAAGGAAAAATACAAACATTCTCATGTAAAACAAAATACTTTTTAAAAAGTGCTAAGTATAATAATATTTTTAGGTTCACACAAGCTAACTATGAAATAAATTGCTATTTCAAATGATATTTGAAAATGTAGAGCGTTCTTACGGTATGCCATTATGAATACATTCATTATTGAGGTTCCGCATTAAATAGATGAGCGACATAACTCAGTATGCATTTCATGGTTGCTGCCACTCCGCACCACAAACAAGACAAGACTGTACGTAACGAGAAGTACACACAACGGACATAAAAACAATGGAGCTGTGAAAATAGACACTAGTAATACATGCTTCTGCGATCATAACTTTTCAATTTTCCTTAGTATTTATACAACTATATTTTATAGTTTTGGTGACGGTTAGCCCCCAAACAATTTCACAGGAAAAATCTCAACATTTTCCCCTTCACATTACATCATCGGACGCCCTCCTTAATATTCTCACAGCGAGCGCCTTCATTCGCGGGAGACACTCTCGTTTTCCGAGAAATTTTCCGAGCGCACATTAGCCACAAATTACAGCATCCTTTTGGAGTGTGACTCGACTAACAGCCACCAAGTCCACCTGCACCCTCTTAAAATGCCCTCCACTCTCCCAGCCTCTCTGCCTCAAGGAAAGCAGGGAGAAAACTCCGGAAAGAGAAATAAAAATGAGAGGAAGGGTAGCAGAGGAAGGAATTAAAGACTCCAGTTGACCCTCATTTAAGGGCACATACACTCACCCACTCGTTCTTTAAATTCATTCACATTTAAGAAAGGGAGAAAGCGCGGAAAAAATATAATTCTACCCTGGAGAAACACAAGGCCATATGCTCCCTCAACCTCCTTACAGCTCGGTCACTTAAATATCAAGCTAAAATTCTCTGACATATTTAGACGTTTAACACTTACTTTATGATATTCCCGATTAAATTTAAAGCAATAAAGCGAAAATTTGTGGAATAAATACAGTCATTAATTTAACAATAATGATAATCATATATCCACCCGTTTCACAATAAATTTTTACAGAATAACCTGAATGACTCGAATGAGATATGCTGCGAATAACGCTCAATTATTGTTTAGTGTTCAGGGCCTTTCAGGAGCAATCTGCATTACTTAATAAGGAGGTAGGGCAGACAATTTCAATTATTGTTGTCCACAAACATGAGGTCGCAACTCTTTAGTTACTCACCTATGGCAGCAGAGTATTTCCACTCGATAGCTTAGCATTGGCATTAATTTGCAAGATCTAATAAAATAATAAGCGAAAGTTTACAATATATGTTGAAATAATGATGATCCAGGTTATCTTATAAATGGATTCGTGGCAGATCTACGTATTTATATTTACCAATGTAAAAGCAAGTACAAATAAACATTAACTCAAAAGCAAATTTAAAAATAGAACCAGATTTTCTAAATCTTCTACGAGAAATAAAATGAGAGTAAGGCTAGCTGAGGAAGGAATTAAATGTTCAATTTCACCCTCAGTTAATGGGACATACACTCTCCCATTCTTCCCTTAAATTCATTCACATCTAAGAAAGGGACAAAGCGCGGAAAGAATATATAATTCAACCCCATGATAACCACAAGGCCATATGATCCCTCAACCTCCTTACAGCTTGGCCACTTAAATATCAAGCCAAAATTCTCTGACATATTTAGAAGTTAGACACTTATTTCACGATTTTACAAGTTAAATTCAAAGTACTAAGGCGATAATTAGTGAAAAATAAGACTGTCACTATCATAATATTGATATTCACAAAATCACCCGTCCACAATTAATTTTATTCAACCGTGTCAGAAGAGTATTTCCAGCTGATACCTTGACATTGGCAATAATTTTACAAAATCTAATAAAAATGTATATTTCGAAAATTTACTATATATTTCGCGAGACGCAACCACTGACAGCCTAAGGGATACCCCCCCCCCCTAATAAGTGGGAATTGTCACATCAGTTGAAAGGGATTTAGTGCACTCCTACTCTCTTCATTGCACCATTGCAGTTAGAAATCAGAATTGTGCACTACACTGGTTGATATTTTACAGCTCGCGAAGCAAGATTTGGCCATCAAGGGATTATAAAGTGCCTGAGTATAGTCGAAATCGGTTGCAACCACAGTAAAGAAACCACTGGTAACCAGTTTGCCATTTTAATGCCCAATTAACATTGTAAAAAACTACCAAGAGAAGGATTCACGAGGAGCAACCATTGACAGCCTGAGGAATATCCCCAACTACGGTCGGCGTTAAAATGATGTGCCACTGTACTTTGAAAATCTATATCTGAGCTTAAGAGCATGTTTGTGTAATGAATAACACATCATTTTAAAGAAAATTTTATTATAAATACTGATTTATTTTTTATTTTATGTAAAATTCAAAAATGTAGACACGCCGGTGAAATGAAAGACTCCGCACACCGTAAAATTAGCCTTTTTGTCCACTTCATGAACTTTGTAACTCAACCTAGGAAAACTACTATGTCTACAGCGTTCATATTCAACAATAAGTTGCAAACTTATTGTTGAATATGAACGCTAGCTTAGCTTTACATTACGATTTTACAAGTTAAATTCAAAGTACTAAGGCGATAATTAGTGAAAAATAAGACTGTCACTATCACAATATTGATATTCACAAAATCACCCGTCCACAATTAATTTTATTCAACCGTGTCAGAAGAGTATTTCCAGCTGATACCTTGACATTGGCAATAATTTTACAAAATCTAATAAAAATGTATATTTCGAAAATTTACTATATATTTTGAAATAATATAGATTCAGTTTATTTTACAAATGTATTCGTGGAAGATTTACGAATTCATATTTACAAATTTAAAACCAAGAACTAATAAACATTAATTTCACTAAGAAGAGAAATAAAAAATCGAACCACATTTTCTAAACCTTCTACTAGAAGTAAAATGTGAGGAAGGCTAGCTGAAGAAGGAATTAAAGACTCCAGTTGACCCTCGTTTAAGGGCACATACACTCACCCATTCTTCCTTTAAATTCATTCACATCAAAGAAAGGGAGAAAGCGCGAAAAAAATATAATTCAACCCCATAAGAACCACAAGGCCACATGCTCCCTCAACCTCCTTACATCTCGGCCACTGAAATATCAAGCGAAAATTCTCTGACATATTTAGAAGTTAGATACTTATTTCACGATTTTTCCTTCTAAATTCAAAGTAATATGGCGTAGATTTGTGAAAAATACAACTGTCATTATCACAATACCGATAACACAATACCACACGTCCACAATAAAATTTATCAGAATCAACTGAATGATCCGCCAGAAATATACTGCGAATTTCAATTATTATTTATTACACAGAGTGTTTCAGGAGGAATCTGCAATTCTTCACAGGGTGGTTATGGTGACAATTTTAACCATTACCTACTGTCCTCTAATCATGGGGTCAAAACTCTTTACTTACTGAGCCATAACACGACTTGATACCTTGGAATTGGCAATAATTTCCTTAGACCAAATAAAATAAATTCCATAAATTTACAACATATATTTTGCAATAGTTATGAGCCATGCTATTTTATCAATGAATTCTCGGAATATTTAGGTATATTAAAGCAATTAGAGCCCTTTTCATTGCCATTAAAATGGAGGCGAGTTTAAAGAACAGGCAGGAGAAAGGCAGTTTTACACGGGGCACGGAATGGCGAATGTTAGAACTGCATTAATTTCTAGAAATGGCGTGGAATTGTGCGAATGCATGAACGAAATTAGAACAGGGGCTATCTCACATGTGTTCTAGCAATTCACCGCTTTACACGACGCAATTTTGACTGCGCCTTCGTACACACGCCAGATCGTGAAAGTACGTACTCCGCGTAAAACGGCCTGAAGATCCCTGCGGATATGTCGGTTGCTAGCATGCCAAGGAGCTTCCAATATTTTTCCTGCAAGTTTTTTTTCGCAAGTTTGAATTTTCTAAAGTGCGGTGCGGTGGCATGGAGCTAGACAGGAGAGGTGTATGACAGTAGCGGCCTCATTGCGGAGATGTATAACAGGAGTGCAGTGAGCGCGACGAAGTTGATTAAATCAGCGAGTAGGGAGTGTCACTTACTCCTTACGTTTTTATATAGCGAATTTAATGCGCGCAACCCATGTTAGTCGTTCATCCAATATTTTACCAAGAAATTTTGCTTTCTGTCCTTTCAGGTTGTGTTTCTTTCCTTTATTCTTTTTTCGGAGGCGGATTACTCGCGTAAAGTTTAAAATATCATTTGGAAATTCACGGGGAAAACAAGGTGGACCCTTTTCAGCATATTCTTGTACCTCAAATAGGAAATTTACAAGTGAGAAAATAATTAAAAGGAATAACGCGAAATTTAGGAGATAATCAATAGTTGAAAACGGCCTACCCTATACGCATTTAAAATTTCAAACAAGAGCTTTAAGCGAGTACTCCCACCCATAAAAAGACGACTCGTGCAGGGTGTATTCGTCCTTTTAAAAGCGAGATGCTTCTGGTATCAAAAGGAGAGGGAGTTGTTATGACTTAAGGGGACTATGAGGAGGGTCAAATTTGCGCACTGAGTCCCCAGGGGTGGGGAGGATGATGTAATTGGTGGAGTGGTGGGGAGGTGTCGCTGCATTTCGCGGGATATGCGACGTTGGCGCGAGAGGTCGGGTCTGCCCTCGATTAAGACGTTTAAAGATCACCACTGGTAACGCCAATGGGGCGAGTCTGCGGGGCATCCGGTTGGTTTGTGCGACCAGAACAAATTGGGGTCTTCGGACTGCGTCGAGACCTTCATCGCCCGACGCAAACCTTTTTACACTTGAGACGGAATGGACGGTGTAATTAAGAGGACGGATGCTTCCTGCTGGACCGGTCTTTTTTGGTGACGGATTGAGGCTCGGTTCACAGGAAATCAACTTGGCGTAACTTATATAATTCGCTGTTTCGGGCGTGACTTCGCGGAACCGATTTGATATAGTGAAATGCAAAAGCTTCTATTAAATTTTTAATTTATGTAGATTTATAAATTTTTTTGCATTTCTTTATTTTGGGTAACTTGACAAGAATTACGATGAGCCAGACCACTTAATGCCATATTCCCTCCGTAATATCCCAAATTGCGCATTGGATATGAAATCAACTATGAAGGACGCAAAATAGTTTTACTACAACACATTAACATGGAGTAAATTCATTTGGCTTTTAATGAACCAGACCACTTGGTGACATATTCCTTCAATAATGGCGGAAAACGCGCGTCAATCATGAAATAAGTCTTAAATGAGTAAACATAGTTATTTCACAACAAATTAACTTGGATTAATTTAAAGGACAAACAAAGATATCGTACTGATCTCCTCATTTTATTTCACAACTCTCCTACAAGTACCTCGATTGGCTTTCAATCATTAAAAGGTACCGATAAAAACGTGATGATGAAAGCAAGCCAACAAAAACTCATGTAGTAGAGTTTGCAAATTTAAAATTAAGTGGATAGTACGATATCTTTGTTTATCATTTGATATGCTGTTCCAAGATATCTTCTCCCCAAAAAGTTGACTTTATTGGAGTAACTTACTTTGGCTTATTACGAAATAGATCACTTAATGACGCATTCCCTCCATAATGGCACAAACAGCAAATCAATCATGAAATCGTCTTTAGAGGACTTAAAATAAATATTTTTATCTCTTAATCAGTAGACGATACCATCTTCCTTGCCACTGCTGCATCTTCCAAGAAATTTGAGCTTCTCAAAACTAATATTCGATAGTCGAGTTACGCCAATTTCATATTTTTAGTTTTCGTTATCGTTTAAGTTTCTCATTGTAGGTACCTGGTTTACTAGGTTAGCCAGGATCACTAATTTCATGCGGAGGGGAAAATTATATAACTCATATGGTCAACATATAGGTAATCTATTCTATTCAAATTTTGGAGGCCGAAGAAATCCCATTAAAATTTAACGCCAATCATTCTGGAATCGGGAAACTTTTTTCAATGGTTATAGAGTTACAAATTATAAACATTAATAAGAGTCGACGAGGCAGTCAAAAGGTACCAGTCACCGCAAAGCGAAGTGGTTTTTCAACAATGATGCCATGTTTATAATAAGGATTTTGGTGGTAAATTTTTTCTCCGAGAGCCTTCCAGATAACACAATTTTTCCACCTTTTACAAACGACTTTTTTTTTCTTTTGGTTAATACGTGTGTTTTAGGTTTATCCTATGCTATTCGGTGGACATAATTAGACACACAACTCAAATTGAACTCGCATGGATTACTTTTAATACTACCCCATCATATTTCAATTTAATAGATTTATTCTCGAATGCTATCCTTTAGCTACAAAACTAATTAACCCACAAATTTAAAAAAAAACACTATTACATTTCCCAATTCATGCATCAAATTCGTTTTGGCTGAGAGATTAACGAGAGACACGTAACTGTATAAAAACTGAATTTGATTTCAATTGCACTCGGCGAAAAAAAAAAACGTCAGCTAATATCCCATTTCCTACAACCGCAAGAAACGAATGTTGACCAAAGAGTAATTACCGGGCTCAGACTTTATAATTGATTGGGGCTTTTGATTGATTGCTACGCATTGACAAAATGAGATATCATCAGGAATTGAAATCAGTGAGTCTTCTTAAGGACGAGGAAGAAACCAGTAACTCGAATTTTTTTTACAGTTATTGGAGATAAAATCTAACACCGTGAAGAGAGGAGCAAAAACCACCGCTCAGGAGTAAGCTCGTAAAAGGAAGCCATCAGGCGGTCAATCAAATCGATCAAAAGAGATACGTTGACTTACTTCACGATTGTCTACTAGCACTACCAGTCATTGAATCTGAAAATCAGCTGTAACCTCCAAATTATTTTAAAATGAACTCATTGACTTGAAATGTTGTAGATAAAAATTAATCTACGTTGTATTCCAAACATTAATTAAAACTCTCGACCGGTTTCAACCTTTCCAGGTCATTATCAAGAGGTGAAAAGGATATACAAACAAGGAGGTATATACACTTATATATAGGATCTCCACCATTGAATGGTGGTGAATACATGATTAGGAAGCTACGGGAAACTATATGGAAATGTTGTACTCAGAGAATAAGTCAACGAACATTAGTGGCAATGCGCCGATAATACGTGTAGTTTTTGAGATATTCGTGAGGCACCTTTTCAAAATGGTGTTTTCTCTATGAAAAGTGTAAGTTTTAAATACTGAATAACTCAATACATATTGTTACACATAAGACTACGTTCTACACTTTTTGCTTGAAATTTGGTCCTCTACAAGAGGACCAAGGTTATGCGGTTTTGTAAAGCCTCACGAGCAAGGAATGTTAGACTTAAGATAAAGGTGGGTGGTGAAAAACTTGAGCAGGTTGAGCAGTTCAACTATTTAGGCAGTACGTTAGAGGAAAACGGATACAGTAGTAAGGATATCAGGAAGAGAATTTCATTAGCAAAGGAGGCGTTCATGAACAGGTTCTGGGAGGTTCGCTATGTAAGAATTTAAAGAAAAGGCTAGTGAAAAGTCTGATCTGGAGTGTAGCGCTTTACGGTGCAGAAACGTGGACACTTAGGAAGGAGGACGAGAGAAGACTCGCGGCATTCGAGATGTGGGTGTGGCGAAGAATGGAGAAGGTGAAGTAGACGGAGAAGATGAGGAATAACGACGAAGTGCTGGACATGGTGGGTGAGCAGAGGCAGCTTTTAGATGAGATACGGAGGAGACAGAGGGTATGGATGGAGCGAGTACATAGCGGGGATGGGATTTTGAAAACAGTGTGAGAGTGAAGAATGTTAGGTAAACGAGGGAGGGGAAGGAAAAGAATAGGATATTTAGATAGAATGAAAGGTAGTAGGTCTTATTGTGCACTGAAGAGGGAAGTGCATGATCTAAGGAAAGGCTCCCGGAAATCTTCTTAAGCACTCCATGGAAACATACCTTAATCGGTAGTACTTCAATAATAATCGCTTTCCGGAACGACAAAGTGCTGGAGACATGGTGGGTGTTAGGAGTTTCAGATAGAATGAAAGGGAGTAGGCCTTACAGTGAATTGAATAGGGAACTGCTTAAAAGAAGGGGAGACTCCCAGAATACTTCTTAAGTACTCCATGGTAAGAACTTTAATCGGTAGAATACTTTAATGATGGTTTTTAATGACGAAAAACTTTGCTTTACGAATGCTCGCTTGGATTGTGGAATACATTTTCACAGAACAAGCGAAAATATCAATCATCAAGAAATACAACTGAACTAAAGGTTAAATTATGCAAAAGTTTCTGTATCCACAGTTGGGTGTGTATTATTATTCTTAATTCGCTCAAACTAATTATTTTCATACTCAATATCATCAATCTTCCTTATCAACATGGTCCCGAAAGGCGTCAATCAGGCGATGCTATTCCGAAGCTATTTTTAGAAATTTTAAAGGGGACATGAATTTTCCCCATAAATATGACCGTTGGATCAGTTATACAGAACTAACATAGAACTTTTTTCACTATATTTCCACCAATGCACATGAAAAAATAGTCGATAAAAAGTAAGAGGTAACTAATATTTAAATCCACATTATGGATAAGAACGCAATACATTCAAATAGTGGGCATTAGCATATAGACCAATACTTTAATTTGGATTAACGGAAATAAATAAACCAGTCCAATTACCCCAATCACCAGCTAAAAATTAGCTGAAATTTAATAGTTGAATTCAAAAGTATTAAAATGGGCAACATATTCAAAATAAATTTATATCTATAGTAATTTAAAATTAAACATTTCAATGCTTTTCACGGGTTTTATATTAATTTTAAGAGAAAAAATATAATTTTTCATGTTAACGGTATTCACCGAGTCCACATCATCACATTTGAAGAGATTACAAAATTTTATTAATATAAAGCTAAACAAAATTTGAATGCTTACATTGATAACATTTGAATGTAGATTTTTTAAATGCTTGCCTATAAATTTTCACCAAAAATAAATTAATACCGCAGTTTATACCGAAGTTATTACCGGATTATTTTATTGTACTGGGCGTATCTAAGGAAGATAATTTTCTTGAAACGAGCTGAAATATAACTATTCTAGAGATCCCCATCTATCCTTTATGACTCACGTGTGTGGAAGCGTTATCAACGGATTCGAATATTTCCCATCAGAAGATTCGCAACCACATTGACACATTCCCTATACGGAATGAAGATCGTGAATAAGGAGTGCCAATTTCGGAAAAGTGATGAGGGCAGTAAAAATTCGCGGTGCCAAAGCAATGAAAAAAAAATAAAGCGAAGCGAAAAGATTGGGATAATAAATGGGTCTCGATTTAAAGCATGACTGACCAGGAAATGAAGAAAAAAAGATTTAAAAGACAAGGAAAGAGAGAGGAAAAAATTGGGCAAATAGATGGAGGAAGATAAGTGCATGAATGGAATTATATAAATCACAGAGCGATCCAGCACTGAGTAATCTTGTCTAAGCCTCAACCCGTCGGGTGGCCGGTGAATAACCTTGGGAGAGCCAGACAGGGAGAAATCACTTTAGGCAGAAGGATCTACCTACCTCAATTTGCCATCGCTGTGTGGGAAAAATAGTCGAGAGGCTAAAGAGAGATAAATCGAATAGGAAATAGACAAAAGAAAGGGTCTGTAGAGGAGCTCACCCCATTTAAAAACCTATGCCTGAAAACACATCGTACGAAATGACGTCACAGATCTGAGAATATGGTCTAGTGTGACAGCGTAACTTAAATTTTGCAAATTTTATTAATTAATATAACACTTAAGAAACACTTCACTATTCTCAGACTCGCTATGTAGCTCAATTGATGTTCTTTTTTTTATATACCGCTTCGCATTAACGTGAAAATACTCTAATTGAATAATACAGCAATTCTGAAATATACGTGTCAGTAATTATTCGCTCACGTCGTAACTGAGGAAAAAGTATTTAAAGTAATTATTACTCATCTATCAGCCGGTTTTAAACTTCATCTGAACAATCTCAGAAACCTATTCAACGTATTTCTTTTGTATCTCTATAAGTAAGCATTGCACGCTCTTAGTTCACCAATCAGATACAATCACCTTCTTTGTTTAATTCCCCTGAATTTTAGACATAATGCAATCTGTGACTGCAGTTGAAGTTGAAAAAAAGAAAACTAGGATCCTCAGTTCAATATTTTGAGCGTTCATCGATGGGTGGTGTTTCTACTCGTCTGGAACTCGTCTAGCACGATTTTGATGACTTATTGGTTCTCCCCACTGAATTTCAATCACGATGTGCAACCCAGGACAGCATTTAGGAAGCTAAATAAAAGGAAAACAATCTCGATTAGCAGAGATATATAGATCTCATTATATGTTAGATAGGAGGATCTCCGGGGCGAATGGAGTGCTGTTTTCGGCGGTATGGGAATAAACAAATACTTATATAATTATTATTTCGATTATTATTAATTACAACCACTAAATTGGAAGTAGCACTTTATACTTGCCTGATCAGATATCCATTTTCACCTATAGTTTATCTCCTAATCGTCCTTAAAGGCATGAATTCTGTAGAAGTCAATAGGTCAAACTCTTACACCAAAAATCACTATATCGGTCGGCTTCTTAGACTTCAGCAGTGAATTTCAGTCATATATTGCAACCTGGGACTGCATCGTGGACGTTGAATAAAATAAAAACTCCCAAGTTATCCATTTAGCAAGAGAAATATCTACATTCTAATGACATTATTTAAGATCGATTGTCATTTTAGTTAATATCCCAATCGTCCTGAATGGCAAAAATTCTACAGAAGCCAATAATTCATGATCTTACACCAAAAAGCACAATATTTTTATCGACCAATTTATTTAATCAATATATTCTATACCACTGCTTTATTTGGAGGTATTGCTAGTTTTGACGCGGCGGCATCATCATGATCAGATCCATTATGACATCGCTGCGTTGAAATTAGTAATAACTAGTACTTGAATAAAGTGGTGGAATAAAATTAAGTTTTTTTTCATTTTATAATTAAGCACGATATTGTTCGGCTTCTTAGTTTTCTGCAATGAATTTCAGTCACGGAGTGCAACTTGGGACTGCATCGTGGAAGCTGAATAAAAGAAAACTACGGTTTCCCAAGTTCATCATTTCGTAAGGGAAAAAGCGGGCATGGATCACATCGAAGAGGCATCCCTCATTACTTTCCGAAAGCACAAAAGACTCCCCCGTGGCCTCTCTCCGTGAGAGGAGTCAGTGGTGGCGAAGGTCGGCCATTCATCAACCTCCCAAATGCCACGACTTGATTTATGATCCCCTCTCCATATTTCCCACAGACCCCCTCTCAACGCCGCACCGGACGAATCCAGGAGAAACGGCGTCGGCTGATTTTTTACAGCACGTACTACCTGGCGAACTTCCGCTCCAATTTAGGGAAATCCCCATTCTCTCTCTCTTTCGATGCGAATTTAAAAACTTCCTCGGGATGATATTCCGCGCGCAAAATTGCACTCGTGAGAAGGTTCGGACCAAGGTAATAGCGAGCGGTGGGGGATAAAATAGATTCAAACGCTTTCCCAAATATTTGGGAAACTCTCAGTCTTCACTGCAGCTCAAACAAGTACCTTCAGATACTTTTCAGGGTTACTGTGACCCCCGAAATGTTTTCGAGAAATGGTCTCAAGAAGACGCATACCTTCCTCTCAATTCGTTGGTCAGACTATGCACTTGAAGGAGAAACTTTTAAATCCCCTTAAACATGGAAGACAAACCGCCCTCTCTGGAAAAGAAAAGAGAATTTCATGGTTGTAACGTTTTTAAATATCCACTACTAACTTAACAAATAATTTCAGTACAATTCAAAAACAAGCTCTATATTTTGAAACTTGGGAGCAAAAAACAACATCAAAAAGCCACAATGACTATCACAACCCCATTTATATTATCCGTACCACCACTCACTGAACCACCGCCATAAACTGCACCAGTGTGGATCTTGAGTTCTGCCGTATTCCTTTCCTCCTCTCTCTTCTCCTCTCGTAGGCGCCTCCTTTTCTCTGCGTTCTCTTCTTCTCCCTGCCGATCTTGAATTCTGCCGTATCTCTTCCTCCGCTCTCTCAAGACACCGCTACTTTACTGTTTCTCCCGATCTTTCTTTATAACACGTCCACCTCCTCCTTATCTCCATTCTCTCCATACACGACTCTCCTTTTTTCCCTCACAACAATCTCCGCGTCCCTCACTACCATTCTTAATTTTAAATTATTTACAAACAACATTGTGGCTTGTTTACATTATGTTACATGGTTGAGGGTTTGATTAATTGTGGAGCATGGGGCTGCTTTAATACAGCAGGTGATGTTTGTGATTGTGTCTTAACAAGCATATCTAGAAAAGGAGGTTGAGAAAGAAACATGATTTTAAAATAATAGGCTGGGTCGAGAAAGGATACGAGGATTTCTGGCTCGTCAACCACATTAGTAATCTTACCCTTTATCGCAACTTGTGGGGTAAAGCGGATCACTTTCATCAATTTTTTTAAATACAAATTATTGGAAAGTTGGCACACCCTCACACTCATTGCATCGGGAAGATTTCAAAGGCACTTGGAATACCAAAGGGATACTTAAATATTAACGATAAAAGTGGTCCACTTTACCCCAATCTACGGCACTGTTTGGAAATGTAATTGTGTATTTTTTAACAGGAAGAGTGCATTTATGTCAAAACTGTAACAACGTTACAGTTACAGTGTTACCTGAACCATATGCTGAACCTAGAGTCCTGCGTCTAGGTTCTTGAAATAAATGCCACTACTACGATCTTCTCTCCAATAAATTCCCACGGTACACTCAATAGCCCCCGGTTCGTTCTCCCTCATTGGCACTCCATCGACGAGGAAACCGCTTCCGCGCCGCAAAAGGTCTCGGGTTCCATAACATGCCCCGCAGGCAGTGGGACTTTCCAGCCATCAAACGCCCGAGGCGCGAGGTGAGTAGCCTGCCTCGAATAACTGACGACGTTTACTATTTACACCCAATGCATTGATATTAATTGAGAGGTGGCTTTCTCTTCTCCCTAATGGATCGATACGAGGCCCCAGGCTAAATTCTTTAGCAAGACATACAGGCCACTTTGTTTACAATTTTAATATATCTGCAAGTCACCAGCTTGGTTACCACTGTATGGATTTGATCATATTTAGAAAAAGATCAAAGTTATTGTCGTAATAATAGGTTTTAATGATGCTTGCAACTCCAACGTACGAATCACGAAAATCTTCGTTATTCTTGAGCCATGCGTTGAGGAAGAATAACGAGAATTCTCGTTTGTACAGTCGACTTTTTGTATTTGGCCAATTTAATTTAATTATTTTTATGCTTTGTTCATATGGAAGGGGCAGCTATAATTAATTATGTAATTTTGCATAAGTTTGACACTTTTAGAATGTATACATACATTTATTGCTTTTCAAAAATCATGTTCTCGAAGTTTCCACGTATTCGCATTGCACCAAAAAGGATCACTAACATCATATCCGAGCAAAAAAATCAATGTACAATTGTTAAAAAATTAAAAAATGGAACTTAAATGAGTATTATAATAAATTTATAATAAAGTAATAAGGTGTAAATACCTGCCGGTACAGAGGGGTACGAGGGATTTGAACACTGCCATACGCAAGTGTAATTCTCTTTAATGGGTCGAGATTAGCCTCCAGGCTGACATAATTTATCAAAAAATACAGGCAACTTAGTTTGCAATTTTCATACTTCTGTAAGCGCTTGGATTGTTTACTACAGAATAGATCTGATCATATTTATAGAAATATCAAATTTATCGCCGTAATTATAGTTTTCAATTGTGCTTGCGACCCTTTAGTAGGAATTGTGGCTTGCAATAAATTCTGGTTGTCTTCTAGTATAGACCAGGCAATGAAACATTTGGTTGTTGTTTGTTTTCTTCCATAGATGTGGTCGTAGAATTATCAAAAGATTTTGTAGGTGCCGAGATTAGAGTAGTAGCGTTTTTTTTTAGTTTCGCCTTCTACATAATATTTTTATAAAATTACAGTATGGGTGGCACGTTATTTTTAGTGGATTGTATTTATAATCTTGTTTTTAATTTGTGATGCAGCAGTACCATTTATCATTCCAGATGAAGCTTCAAAATAAAGGATAATGTTGTACAGGAAAGTTATTAATCAGTTAATAAACCCTCAAAATCTCCGGAGCAAGGACTAAGAAAAAGTAGAAGCACATGACTTAGAAATGTTTTCCTGCTCAAACATTTATGAGGAAAATGTCTTAAGAGGGAGCAGCACTCCCACTGGATTGCCATATATCGTATCACACAATATAAAATTAGCTTTAAAACGAATACCATTAAACGGAATATTTTATCAATAAATATTGATGGGCTAGTAAAATATTTAATATTTCAAAAAAATATTGATTTTCTGTAATAATTTCTTTGAAACCTACAATTTTTTACGAGCTAAAATTATATACAAATTATGGCTTCAATGAAATTTTTCATCGGCTACATTTTTTTGTACTGCCTTAACGTTTCCTATATTTACTTATTTGCAAATAAAAATACTTGATCTCAAATGAGGGTGTCCAGACAATCCAGGGAGAAAAAAAGGACGCATAATTTCAGGTTAATCTCACACGATAATTTCGACGGATGAGAATTTTAAAACACCCAAAATTACTTCAACACTTTCAAATAATATTATATTTATGTATTATTTTACGTTCCTAATTTGAAGGCTTACACTTTGTAATAGAAATTTTACACTTAATTTAACACTTTTATGAATGCCTCACCTGGCACATCAAGACATCTGTCACAATTTTAATAAATTGGATTTGAACTTGCAAACTTTTAAGTGAAATGAATTTTAAATTTAAAAGATTTTGAAAGTCCAGGACGGGGCAAAAATTCATGAATAATATAAGAATAATTCCAGGTAATGAAAAATTACGCAGTTTCCGATTTTCCCGGTTTTTATGGTCAACGGACACCGTGCATATGTAAAAACATTAACTTAACTTAAATTTTTACGATCTTTAGATACTTGCAATAAAAATACTCGATCTCAAAAGATGAAAATATTACATTTCCCTCTTCAAATTGCTAGACACTCAAAGAGATGCGTGCTTCAGTGAGCTGAGCCGCAGCCCAAAGGAAAGCGATACCGGAATATCACCGCGCCGCTCGCAACATCCCTTGGAAAGGGAACGGGAGGAAGGGGCAGGCATACGAAGGTGAGGGCAGGGGGTGTCTGAGCATATTTACGCAAGAGCGCTTTCCTTTCCCTTGAGGACGTGTTTTGAAGAGGTCACGAACTCCCCTCGAACAAGAACCTCCTTTGAGGAACGGGTCTCGCGGCTAATTTTTTATTTTGTGGACAAGTTCTCCCCGACAACACCTCTGTTTCCGGCCCACAAGACTTTGCCGCCCACCTTCCTTCCTGGATTTCACAGACGCGTCTGTGAGAACTCCACCTCATAAACTTCAGAGGTAGTGAGCGGTCCGCAAAATGCGAGTCTCGACTTGAATGATTGCCTGCATAGATCCAGATGGGTTCCTGACTATTTGAGGTTTCGTCCCGACAAATGAACAGTTTAAAGGCGTGGAAATTTTGCTTCGTAGGTGGTAATGTCGGTTTCCTCGACAGACAAGGGACATAGGTATGGATCAGAATTCATACCATTAAAACTATCAGAAAAATTTGTCGTCATGTAATACATACTACTACATTTTACCTGTGCATTAAATAAGTAATAATAACTATAAACTTTGAGTTACCATTTTACTCACAAACTGATTAAAGAAACATGTAGCTTGTTTTGGATAAGAGAGGGTTCCCAATCCAAACCAAGCTTTAAAAGACCATTTGGGAAAATATTTAGTTCATTTTCATCATAATGTAAAAGGAAATAGTTTTAGAGGTAGCTTTGCTAAATAATCCCATTTTATCCACCGTAAGATGGTAAAAAGGATCGCTTCATGGAATTTTTAAAGAACAGAAATGATTTCATTCTTGCACAATCTACACCAACACCAATGCTCATAGTCCATCAGACCTATAAGGTCCGCGGTTCGATTACCTGTCCAGTGGAATTTTTACCAAAGGAAATAACAGTGCATTATGATGATGATGATGACAAGATAAAAGGGCTAAAGAGATTGTAATGCATACGATTTGCATTTCGTAAACGTCGAGCGGCAAGAAAATGGGAAATCATTTTAAAACACTTATGACATAAACCCGAGCCGTAACAACTTGACGCCTTTCCTCGCTTGGATGTCCTATACACCTGCAGCCTACAAATAAAATTTTATCGTCAACTAGTTTTGATACGACGTATCATTATCGAACCTATTGGTATAATACTCTGCATTAGTGTTCAATGACACATTCAACACTGTTCATGACAGTGGCGCAGCGAAGGGGGGGATTTTGGGGGATAAACCCCCCCAGAGCTGAGAAACATTTTTAAGTTTAATTCATTTTACTTAATTTTGATTAAATTACTTATAGAAGAGTGTAAGGATTAATAAAATATCCCTCAAAAAGCCATAAACAATTTTAAACCATTTATCTTAAAAAATTTCTTGGGGAGGGCCCCCTCATTTCCCGCTTATCCTGGCGGGTATACCACACAACCATGATCTAGCTGCGCCCATGATTCATGATGATAGGTCATCGAAACTAGTCGACAATAAAATTTAAAATATAGGAAGCAAAGTTTTTTTTATTTTCTTAATAACAAGTCAAATACTTTTTCATGACGAACTTGATCCGTTGGTGTATTTAACTTTGCACCCGTGCGCGTGACTGCGTACAGTCACTTGTTCCTGCAGTGCTTTTAAATTCGACGTCGCAGACAAAATAAGGGTTTTTCACTCAGACAGTGGCTTAGTAAGCACGACCCTCGCCACATGTGCCACGGAGTGAGCTTGTGACGTCAACATCTTGTTCAAAAAACTCATCCCGAAGTTCGCCCTGAGAAAATGGCTTGGTGGTATAACTGGCTAACACATCTGACCGGCAATCGGGAGAATCGGGTTCGAATCCCGGCTTAGTCAAATATTTCTTCATGGCAAACTTCATCCGTTGGTGTCATTAATATTAAGAATTATTTAATTTCAAATTTCATTTCCTCAAGACCCTAGAACAAACATTACCATCCTACTCCCGGAGAGAATCCTTCCGACGGGTTCTGGGCGTGTCGCACATGCCTTTCTTCTGTGAGCCTGGTGGGAGAGGTGCTAGAGGACCAACTCCTTGATCTCTCTTACCCATGACCTTGGAACTGGTTCACGGGAGCTTTGGGATTCTCAGCATTGCGTAGTTGCACGCGCGACGCACAGAAACAATGAATTCCCAACCCTATTACCAAGGAACTAAAGATAGGAGGTCCCAGTCCGTCCCTCTAAAGGCTCAGTTATGTTGCCACCTGGGTTGTATTTTAATAAGTTTTCAAAAATGTGCAAGGTGTGTCGAGGCGTGTAGAGCGATCCATTCATTCTTAATATTTACCATAGGATATTTGCGAGGAATGGAAGGGAAAAGTTATGGATTTGATATATGATATTATACTTGACCAAGAAGAAGGATGCTTGTTAAAAAGATACCTGATATTCAATACATTGCAATATATACTAGTCAAAGACCATGACAGCTGTTAAACTTGCTAGGCTAATTTAACTCGCAATATATGAGGTACCGATCCAATACAAATTCTCGTGTCTAGCAAACCACAGATCTGAATGTGAGTTCATCTGATATCTAGGAATTGGAGCAGTGAGTTCCCCATAACAGTAAATATCAATAATCTTATATACCTTCGTGTTTACGACTCCCACGATTATCGCGATAAGTGCTGGGCTAATACCTTCAGTAAAGTGGCAAAAGTAAGCATACGGGCGTATACAGAAATCATTACACAGATGCTAAACACATTGGGCTGGGATCCGCTAGAGACACGGAGGTGAGCTCTAGGTCTAGATTTCTTGAGTAATTGAGAATGGATATTATTAAGAGCGATACGGAGAACATCACATTAGATCCCATATATTTCCAGGTTCAACCAGAACGATAAATTAAAAGAGATATTTTTCAGAACGGATATGTATGGGAATTCGTTTGTCCCCCGATCCACAAAGGAATTTAATAAATGTTAGGCTTAATTTCGTTACAGAACTTCCCATTTTTAAGTAAACGGCTGGTGTCCTAACAGCACAAGCCGCAAGCCTATTCAGGAAGATAGCGGGGTAGTATCATAGTGTAAGTATGTACTTACTCTATGGTAGTACGTAGACGTACTAATATTATGATGAAATACTATTAATAATTATACACATACGATCGAAATAGATTTCACCCATATCTTCAAACTTATTAATCACCCTCACCCGTCAGTTTGCTGCGATGCATTTAGGTGGGGTGAATGAACCGGCCATGTTGACTTTCTTAAGGCAATAGGGGTGAAATCAGAAGAAACCAATTTATTTTCCAGAGCTAATTGTGGTTCGCACACCCATTGGAAGGAAGACGTTAGTGCTTTCAATCACGAAATTTCCCACATTTTTTTCGTGACCAAGTAATAGAAAATTGAAAACTATGTTTATATATCAAATAACAATTATTTTTCTTACTCTAGGATTATCGAAATGATTTAAACTACGAGTTTATCCGGTTATTTAGTGAGAATTGTAGTTACTGTGAGCAGGAATTTTACTCCATGGAGATTTGACAGCAATTAGCTTAAAGGACACGAAGATACAACCATAGCCTCCTCCCATGCTTATTTCCTCTCCGTGAATTAATCTGTGCAGAAGTAAATGTTTTAAAGAGTATAGAGTCATCATTTAAATAATTTTCATCGATGTAGACGTAGATGCGGTCAATGATCCCGAAGTGAGTACGTAGAGAAGGTCGTTTTTCCCACGGTTCATGACTCCGGTGCTGACCTGCACGCAACCTCATTAATGAAGACGTACTCCCTTTACATCCACAGCTCATCCACCAATGGCGACATCACCTTCGTCAAGCGCAGACATTACTACGGGATCGTGGACAACAAACGTGCACAAGGAGAGAATGGACTCGACAGTCCGACTCCAACCGCAAAGGCAAGATCTCCCCCAACCAGTCGGACCGTGTTCAATGCCTCGCCTACCTAACGGGACGTACACTTAAGGAGTCTTTAAAAACTTACTCGTTCTCCCAATATGGAACGGATGAGGATACCAAATGGAATAGCTGATCGGATCTCTCTCCTCAGTCTAATACACGCGCTTCGTATCCAGCATCCACTCCTGCTCATGTTTATCCACATTCTTCGTCGCCAGTTTTTTTTTCTAAAAGCGCGCGAGTCGGCTGGGCGGGAAGTCGCTGACGGTGAACGGGAGTGGAGGACTAATGGCGGGAAAATGAGAAAACAAACGCCAATCGTCCCAAGCAAAGTTGTACGTGGAGAACAAAGTATTCGCGTGAGCGGCTTAGGCAAAGAAGTAAAACGAGCCGAGAATTCTGGTTTCCTCACATCACGAGGAATGGTTAGAAGGAAGATACCATAAGAGTCAATAGATAATTTCATTGAGGAACTTCAGCGCTATAAGAATGAGCAAGGAGGTAAATAAAAAATACTCAGATACTTTGACGGGGAGTAAGATAAATTGATAAGACAAATAACTAAAATAAAAAATAATATTCGGAAATAGCGGTTTGGCTTCTATAAGCTATCAATTTATATATTTTATAATACATATTTAAAAATCTAATAACCAATCCCTTGAGTTGACTAAAAATGACTGAACTTATAATTATAGTTTATCACTTCTTTAATACGATACACTAAAAACTAGAGAATTCTTATCAGGTCACATATAAAATTCAAATGCATATATTTTCTACGTAATTAATTCTCAAAACATGCCAATCCGGAATGAAATCTGAAAACACCAATCGCCCAATATATTAATTGGTTTAACAGTCGCTAGGGGTAAGTTTAATACTGGTCATTATAGTGTTATAAATATAAGAATACTTTATACCACTGGATATTTACCTAAGTGTGCTGTCGAATGCTTCTCCCCGTGCTGTACGTATATGAGTTCATAAAATAACCACTCTCCCATTTCACATTGTGCCTCGTATAGATGTATGTATGTTCACTACTCGCAGATTAATTTCGAGTCCACACACCTCGCCAAATCATCCAAATCCAACCAAATACTCCCTCGCACTACAAATCTACTTCACAAAAGAAATCAATTTGAAATTCATTTTGACAATTTCCTCTAGCATCTAATTCCAGCCAAATTATCGCTACGATGACTCATTACGGGTGATTATCTTTAAGAGCGACACGGAGAATATAATATTAGAACCCCACTATATTTCCAGTCCGACTGAAGCGAAAAATTAAGAGAGATGTTTTCCAGAGCGGATAGATATGGGAACTCGTTTTTCCCCCGAACCATAAAGGACTTAAATAAATACGAGTCGAAATTTCCTTAGAGCACTTCCTTTTTATGTAAAAATGGGTGGTGTCCTAACACCATCTGCCACACGCCTTTTAGGCAGCTTGCGGGGTATTATGTAGATGTAGATTATCTATTCTACAGCTTGAATTACACAATAATGTTTTCCATTCATTCCGAAGGAAAGCTCCAGCGATCCATGCTCAAGCTCATATGATAGCGAAAAAAATGGCCTTTTGTCGTCATCATCCTCCTTCGCGATGGCTGCAGGGATGGGCTTTCCATCCCTTTTTCCATCACTTTGCACGTCCCTTTTTCCGTCGCTGAAACCATCGCTGACACCGTACTTCAGCCAATCAGAACGCACAGCCGCTAACAGCGATTGTAATGCCATACCCTTGGCATTTAATTGTATACCAGTTGTAAATGCGGAAAGTGACGGAAAAAGCGATGTAAAAAGGGACGGTTGGAATGACCGCGTGATATAGAAAATGATGGGTCTTTTGGTTCTTGAAAACCTGTCGCTTGAGCTATCATTCTGAGGAACGGAAAAAGACGCATATTTCAGGCTCAATCTTCGTTCACCAAAGCATGTTTCACGGTTGTCTGCTTAAGTTTGCATTTAAAATTTCCAACTTCGTCACAACATACTCACCGATCCCTTCTACCTCAGAGCTGCTTCCGGAAGAATAAATTTCAAGACTTCTCGCGTTAAAAAAAGTGGACATATTCGATTCAATCACAATTATAGGGGCAGGTACATATTTCGCCATTAAACTTTACAGCACGAAAGAACACGTAGTTAAAATTTTTCTTGAATAGAGCTGAAAATGTATTCATTTTTCATGTTACTTAGAAGCAACATTGGGTTATAATGGGTTAAGGAAACACATATATCAGAAAATCACTGAAAACAACGTAACGAAGCACTTCACAAAGAAAATGCAATTAACTCCTTGTCTCTTAATCCCGTGTCATCCATGAAAGATCTTGGAATTATTGTGGACCAAAAACTTCTGTTCTCTGAACATATTCATGCGATCAAATCTAAAGCCATGTCACTCTTAGGACTACTCTACCGGTTCACGGATATCTCCAGTACTAAGGCACTCCAATCCTACTTTTCAACCATAGTTCTTCCGGTGATCAACTATTGCTCCCCAATTTGGTCACTAATCTTGCCACCCTTAACAGTGTTACAACTTTTTTTTGCAAAAATTGTAAAATTTAGAAACCCAAATCTCCGCGAGTCACTTACTAGTGCAGTTTTATCCTCCTTATCCGTCCCTAGTCTATCCCTTCTCCGACTTCAATCAGACATCAAATTCATTTATAATAGCCTTAACTCCCACTTCGACAGTCTTGAAATTGTTTCCTTCCTCAACATTAGAGTACCTTCCCCCCAAACCCGATCTACTTCTTTACTCCACATTCCTACACCCAGGCTATCTGTAATTTAGCGCTTACTTTTCCATAGGCTTCCCTTTTTAATTAATACTCTACCCGGTGATATTGATCCGTTTGGTCTGACACTTAAAAATTTTACTCATCGGGCATTAACATGTTTATCGCATAAATGACTAGATGGCCGGATAAATGTTTGTTTTTCTTTTTTATTCTATTCAAATTTGTAACAAATAACTATTCGTTAATTATTCAATATTTGTTGTTATAAGTGCACTTTAAATTGGCAGTATTGCTGCATGTGTACCTCTTAAAAATAAAAAATAAATTAAAAAAAATATTTACAGAGCAGGTAAAGACTACAAACATTGTATGATCTCAGGTTTTCCCGGCGTATCAGTTGCAGAAAAGTTTCTCGGGTTTTCCACCGGTTGATGTTTTCCATGTCTCCCGACGTTTCGATCCGCGACTTGCTGATCATCCTCAGGGGATCTTCCGAAAAGGATCGTCGCGGATCGAAACGTCGGGAGACATGGACGACATCAACCGGTGGAAAACCCGAGAAACTTTTCTGCAACTACAAACATTATTTGGCTGGCAAAGCGCGTGACTATACAGAAAGATCATGAAAGGAACGACCTAAGCGAGACACGTTCTCTTACACTAATTTCAACTGAGAATGGAAAATCGTGATCAATTCAACGAAAAAAAATCGAAAATGGATGACACCGCAATTATTAACCCAGGCCTAGAGAGAAAGTTGACCTTAAGCTTCTTTGCGGGACACGTGAAGTGAATGATAGATGGAATAAACTTTCCCCGGACAGTTACCAGGCAAAGGAAGTACAAAACACCACCTAAAGGAAATGCTTCCTTCAAGCGAAATGCCATCCGTGAAATGAAATGAGTCAACGGGGTTATTATTGTTGATGAAAACATGGATACGTACTTCTAAATCTATTAAATGTCAGGAGAATCGCAATGTAGCTTCAATGAAGCTTTTTGGGAGTGTTAAGAATATGATTGCGCAACCCAACCATTTTGAAATTAACTGTTGTAGAGAATCATTATCACACATTTTCGTCCAACCTTAATTATTTAATGTCTTTAAAAATCCACCCTTTTCATGGTAAAGGCAAAGTGAATCCAAAATATATCAGCGTAGTCATAGCTCAGTGACTGAGGACATTGAAATAAATACTTGCAATTTTCCACGATTATAAATTTTTTACCACGAACTACGTTTTAATGTTATACATAACCTTCAAGGTATCTAAATCTACATATTCCAGACGATGTAGTAACATTGTAACCTAGGTCGTTATAAAATATTATAGGAAAATATATTAAGCATGGATATATTCCACTCCATTACGTTTGAATCTTCCGAATTTATTCAGTAACTAAGTATTTGCGACCGAAGTTTATCGACGAACAATACTTTAAATTGTCTCGCAAACTACAGTATTGCAGATTCTTCCTGAAACAGCCTGTATACCACGAGTTGTCAAAGGCAATGAATACCTGGAAACTGTATAAAAGGGTCAAGCATCAATCACTATAATTTGGAGTGCCCTGTCGCCAGTTTATACCGGAGGCGGAACTCTTTCTTTCCGTCACTGTGCCATCGTCTGTGGGCGAAAGAAGAACCGGTCATTTTCACCTTGACAGGCGAACACGCTCGCGCGTCGCGAAAAAACAACAGAAGCTCTCCACTGGCCCATTAACGGAAACAAGGCCCGGGAGGCACACATCAACAACTTCCCTCTCCACAGACAGACGTCGAAAACTGGAACTGGACCCACGTGGACAACGGAAGGATTCGGGAAGGAGGATTACATTCTATCCTGAACCCTTCCATCCCATAATATTTTTTCCGCAACATTTCTCGCCGAAATAAATTAATTCAGAATAAATCCAGCGTTGGTGAAACAAGAATTCCCAGACAATGGGGTCGTTAACTCTGAGTCGAAGTCTAAGTTTACTCAGGAGTCTCGTGGATGAAACCATAATAAGTTCATGCAAACAAGATTATTCAACTCCAAACGACCTAAAATTTCTAAATGACAAGAAAATTAAGACTGTATGCAAATGAGATAACAAGAGAATGGGCTGGGTGCTTTTGGCATTAAAAATTCATGCCCTCCTGGCCACAGATATCCAATGAAACTCGTGATACGCCATAAAAATTAATATATTTTTTTAATTCAAGCTTTTGAGGGTGTAAAGGAGCTCACATTAATTTTACCTCTCAGTCTTTCCAGAGATAATACATCAGTAAAAAGAAAGTCATAACCAGGGATGCCGACTTACAAAAAAATATTGGGGGGGCCCAAACCGAGGACCTTGCCCCGGTAAATTTTATAAGTAGTGAATTTTAAGTTTTTTAAGCATTTTAGAAGAGCCATATGATCAACATTAGAACCCTGATCACTCGAATCTCGATATCTGGACACTCCGGGGAAAATTGACTAGCCTAAAACATTTTTTCCTCACATCTGCAACGAATTTTTGGGGGGGCTTGGGCCCCCTCAGGCCCCATGGAGTCGGCGCCACTGGTCATAACCACTGGGAAATAAGCATACCTTGTTGGTTGAAGGAAATGTGACAAGCATTCAATGCATAGACTAGATAAGAAGGTTCAAAGATTAAAAATGATATGATAATGGCAATTCACAAAAGGAAAAGGATTAGACAGCGTCATAAAATGAAGATATTTATATCGTCCTCCAAGCATAGAAACAAAGGCCAATGGTTACGGTACTGGCCCCAAAGTAAATTTTTTCGATTTTTAAATTAATTGCAATCATAGTTGTAGGTTTTTGCCATCTTCTGTTCGATAGAGCACTTTCATTATCATGTCAACATCCGAATTTTTCATATTTCATCCTTTACTGCTACGTTATTGATGAATTTATACACCAAACAGACAGTTTTGTGGAATATAGCAAAGGCTGCGGTATAATCAGTCATTTCGTCAAAACAACGTTCATTCAAGTTTTATAATCTAAATTTTAATTGAGATTTTACACTTTCCCGGCGAACAGAATATTTAAACTTTATCGGGTACCGACTCGTTACCCAAGAACTCATACCGTTACACGGCTACTGAATGAATATCTGAAGTACGGTTGAAGCACAGCATCACGAGGGGCGGGATTGGTCGCGTCCCTATTGTTGCCGCGGAGTCTTTTTTTTAATTAAATTTTAATTAAATTTTAATTAAATTTTTCCAAAGCATCGCTACACTTCCATCAGAGCCCTTCGAAATCCAAGGTATGTACGAATAATGAATCAAATAATTATCTTTGACGCAAATTGATCTGAAAAGTAAGAAACTTCGTTTTTTTAATCCGCGGACTTATTGTTAGTGCAGCTTATACTGTTTTTGGAAAAAGGGTGTGTTTAAATATTTTCGTATACTGTATTTTCTAGTTTTTAGTGGTGAATCATACAATCGAATCAGCTATTATATAAATACTAGCAAACAAATATTATAGCTAACGCCATCTATTGAGAAAATTGAAAGCCATTTTTTCCAACGGAAATAGGTACATAATTAATTAGAGTTCAGAGGAACAAAATTTCAAATGCTTGACTGTTGAATAATATAGCATCATCAGAAGCAAGGACATGTGGAAAATTACAAAACGATTAGACAGTGGGAAGTGGATTAAAAATCGATGGCACAGACAAACAGACGAAGCAACTTAAGAGAAAGAGGGTAAGTACAGTTTAATATTTTTTAAAGTCATTTGAACGAGCAAATAAAATACTTCAGCATAATTTATTTCACTCGTTTGTAGGAAAACCATTTCGGAGCATTTCTTTGAGACCATTCGATCAAATAAACCGATGAAAAAGAATCCGCGGCGGAGACTGAAGGACCCACTGACCGGAAACCTCAGACGCCTCAAGTTTAAGGGAGTGGGGACTGAAATGAGAGAAAACAGACGCTTGACCGGTTGGTGGTCCAGAGGGGAGTGATTGCATTCGAGCAAGCGAAGACCGGTAGTGGAGGAGCCTCTGCGATGGTCACTGACCACCGGCCACAGTCCATGCCAGTATTATGCCGCCGCGAAGACTGCAGGTGGAGGATAGCTAATTCATTCAATGACTCAAACCGATGGTTGATTTGGAGCGGAGAAGTTAGTGAATGAACACCTTCACCTCTCTGTAAATACATTTTCACTTACATACTAACCCGCAAGCCACCCAAAATGGCGTGTGGCAGGGGGTGTTAGGAAACCAACCGTCTACATGTAAAAAGCAAATGCTCAAACAAGATCACGACTAACATTTATTAAAGCCCGTAATGGTTCAGGGGAAATACGAATTCCCATATCTATCTGCTCGGCACAATATCTCTCTTATTTGATCGCTTCTGTCGGACCTGGAAATATAATGGGGCTATAAGATGATGTCCTACGTGTCGCTCCTAAATATATCAATAATATTCTCCATTGCTCGAGCAATCTAAGCCTTAATCGCAGCCTCCGCGTCTCTAGCGGCTCCCAGCCTAAAGCGCTTTGTATCTGGGTGACGAAGCAGATTTCTTCCTCATATATTCTTCAGAAGCAGATACAGATCATCAGATATAGACAATATATATCATCACTTTTTCATCGAGGTAAAGTTTCAAAAATGTATCTCCATACCATTCGGTTAATACACGAAGAATATCAGTTCAGCAAGGAGGAAAGATAATTTAGTTCCTTCATTTTGCGTATCAACAGCGTGTATTTAACTACTACCCGATACTTATCAGATTATGGTCCGACATTTTACCAGCATTTATTTGACTCACAGGAGAACGATATTATCGCCCCTGCAGACGCTGGGAAAGTCCCCGAACGAAACGTCGGCCTACAACATGAAGACCCTGACCCACTTGAGAACTTGAGAAGGATTCATTCCACCCAATTACCGAAAAAAAAACAGATTCTAGATTTCGCTAATTTGTGAATTTCAAATTTGACTTCCAACAAAGCAATCTCTACCCTAAATTTCGGTAAATATCAAAGATTTTAAGTGCTCAACCGCTCTTTGCAGAAGAAACCTCAGAGATCACGAAGAGGGCATAAGCCGGGAAACTTCTCTTTCATCATCACCAACCAACGTGCCGGCCCGACGTTTTTAAGCCACCACTAAGACTATGCCTTCGTGGGGCTTAAAAGCTCCAGCTCCACTAATCCCTGCTTAACGACGTCATAACTTGCAAGCCATTGCCTCGGCCTTGGGAGAGAAAGAGTGATATCACGTTTCCACGAGTGGATATGCAGGAAATTTTTACTTCGAAATCCTGAAAGGATTTTTTCACGTATTTACATACCTCAAGCTTTAAATAGATTTAAGCTCCTTAGGTATACTCAAAACTATAATTAGTATGCGTGGTAAATACTTTGTGACAAGCTTTCCCACTAGTTAGCTGATTAATTTATCTCTCAGTTAGCTTTCCCTTTTAGATTTGAAAGAGTTATCAATTTAAATTATGCGAAATGGTAAGACTTAAGTTGAACATATTTTCGAGCATTATGAAGTGGAGATAAATTCGAATTTTAGCCAATTTTATCGCCGGTATGGTGAGAAAATTACCTTACCAATACGAATTTTGTCAAAATAGACAGTTGCATCTTTTCTTGGACTACACGATTCATTTTATAATTTACTGGAAAGGATTAACTATCGCTGTCATCCCCTAGGTTTCAATTCCATCATCCTGAAGCCCCGCTATATTTCCAGGCCCGACAGAAGCAGTAAATTAAGAGAGATATTTTCCCCAACTAATAGATGTGCGAATCCGTTTTTCCCCAGAACCATAAAGGATTTTAATAAATGCAAGGAGTAATTTTTTTGAGCGTTTGCTTGTAATGGTGTTTGCTTTGGACGGCTGGTGTCCTAACACCCCCTGCCACAAGCCTTGTTAGTTGGCTTGCGGGTTAGTATATCGATGAAGCAAGAGCGTACCCAGGATGAAAAGTAGGGGTGAGCAAGCCATGGTTTTTCAAGTTGTAGGTAATATTTAATCATGGAAAAGGTGATTGAAATTAACATTTTAAGGAAACTTTAACAGCTCTTTATTAGTTTTTAAAATTATTTGCTTGAAAAAACAGTTTCCTTAAAGACATTGCGATTTTTGCTTCTGGGGGTGGGGCAGCTGCCCCCTCCTGCCCCTCGCTGTGTACGACCATGCGATGAAGATGTAGATGAAGGTTTCAGTCCTTGACCATGCCCTCGGCCAGGCCTCTCCTGCCCTCCTCACTGTCGTTCTCTTTAGGAGTGTTTGAGGACACGCCCAGGGACCTTCGCCAACGAGAAACCATTCACGCCTCCTTAACCAATCATTCTCGCCGACTTCCAAGCAATCCCTTAAAGTCTGGACACGCGAACGGATCCCAAGAAAACGACAAGGCCTTCCACACTCTACATCCCTTTCTCCCCCAGAGAGAGTGAAACTTTGCCCTTTAATCATCATCAAACTTCGCTTTTCTTCCACAAAGACCTCAACCCGCACGGAATCACGCAAGAAACAGACAGATCCCAAAACTTCTCCTCCCTATCTCCGCAAGAATTTTGTATTTTTTCATTTCTTCCCATACTATTTTCATTGCACTTGACAGGCCACGGCAATCTATTTACGGTTGGCGTCTCGTCGGCAGCGCTGGCGCCTGGTGACTTTTGCAGCTTATTCACCCCTCGTAAACGATTCAGAGCGAAGAGATCACGAATACAGAAGAGGAGAGCGTGCCTCGGGCTAAAGCGAAGTCACGAAGGCAATTTGAACTGCTCCTTTCAGTGCATCCTTCGCAATTGCGAATAAAACGACTCATACACGTGCATGTAGTCATCAAAAGACGCAAAGCACGATGAAGAAAGTGATTTCATGTGGCACTAGCGCCTGCGGAGAAAATTGGTACTAACGAGATGAACAATAACAGTAATTTAGTTTCTTATAGAATTCCGCGTACAGCGCATCGGTGATAATTAGCATCAAAAAGATTTTGTCACTGTATCTGAAGTCAGGAATCCTTTGAAAATAAAAAAGGAAAATAATAAGCTATTTCCTTTACTGAGGAAGACGATCCCGGTGCGAATTATATTTTCAAAATAATTTAGAAGCTTCATGAAAAAAATAATTGTGAATAAGACATCACTCTTAACAAATGTGCACTTTTCAAACTTTCACTCAAGTCACTCACAACCATTAAAATCACTTTCCAAATTCCCGGCAGTCACTGCCCAATTAGTAAGTGCGCATGATTGTTTTGTTCCGTCTAGCATCTATACACAATCGCGTTAGTGTCTCCAATTGTGTAATGCATGGAAGAAGATGTTAACAGGTACTTGCAATCCTAGTGACAAAATTAAATAATTTTATAAAGTGGATGTTAAATTTTGTTTCGATGTAGCTTTTTTAAGGGCTCTCTTTAAGAGACCGCTGGGATGTATGGAGTAGGTACATAGCCAGGGAGTGTTATATGGGTAATAGTGGGTTCCCCCTTCCCTCAACACGAATTTTGCTTATATGGTCACTTAGGTGCATTTAAACTCTACCTTTATCTTAACTACAGAAAGTTTCGGGCTGGCATCAGTGTCACAGAACGGTAAGTTGTTCAAAACATGATAATATTATGTGCTCCTTTCATAGCCCTGAATTTTAAATTTTCGAAAAATCAGGCGGATTTCGGGAACAAATGCCTATGAAGACTGACCACGGCCGTTTTGGTAAGAATCATTAATAACCAACCAAATAATTTCAACCACCATGTAAACGATTTAAAGTTTAATTTATGGTTTTCCGACGCTTGGAGATAGACAACAAATTACTAGAGGAGGCAATCCGAATAACGTGCCCTCTCTCCCCGCTAAAATTCTTTGCTACTTGTCTGATATGGTCGACCGGTCGGACAATCTAAAGCAATTCTGAAGACATTGACTATTGATGAAGCAATATAGACCATTGATACCGACAGAAAATGTAAGGTTTTTTTCGACAACGAATTGTCACTGACCATTTGATTTCCGATGGTCAGTCGATTCCATTTGATTTTTGAAACTAAGGCAAAATCAAGACCACAATAAAAATTTGTGGTAAATGACATTGAACTTGAAATTTTGTCCGCAAATGGTTCGGAAACGAAAGCGTGAGTCTTACTACAATAATAGAAGAAAATAAAATAATAAAAATGGAATATTTGGAATGCAATACACAGGTAGATAATTCAACCATGAACCACCTCCAAGAAAAATAAAAATTAGCCCAAAATTCCTTCGACGAAAAGGTGCCAATAATTCTAATTATTCCGTAAGACGTTGAATGAAAAGCTTTATTGTCTGAGCAAGGAAAAATATAGGTAAGCTAATAAGTTAAACTCCTATATATCCTAAGAAGAAAATTATAAAAATTGCAAATTACGAATGCGATACCATTTTCCACGTGCAGGTAACCATGCATCATTTTAAGGAAAAAGATAAAGTCCAAAATTACTTCGGCTATTAAGGGAAGACAAAGTACCTTGCTACACCTTTTACAATGCCATATTTTTATGACATTTGAAATGCCGAACACTTCTCGGACTTCGTGGTTGTTTCATTGAATGTACCATAGTTTGGCTGTAATTAATTTTTCATGCGGTACATTTAACATGCCCTGCATAATAAAAATATGTTGTTTTAGTGCAGTGGTTAGCGTCGTAAACTACTAACGTGGGGATAAAGGTTCGCGGCTCTATCACGGCGATATATTTACTAGTATTCAATTTGATCATTTTTTCCCGGTTTTAATTTAACTGAAATAGCAGCAAGTCTAGGCAGCAGGAAAACTTTTTGTTAGTGATTTCGATAACTCCCAAGATTTCACATTTAATCAGGTAACCACCAGTATGAATTAGAAAGGCAATAAGAGGAACAAATACTACAAAATGTATAGCTATGAGTGATAGCCTGATATGAAAAAATGTCAAACAAAGCTCGCAATAAACAACAGTCGTCACAATAGTCTCCGGCACGTTGAAAGAAGCACATTAGAAGACCGAAAATACTCGGAAAGAAAAAAATGAATGTATATGCAAAGTTATTGAGGATTTAATCACGATGATACAATTAATCTTATTATTTTGATCCTTATCCCCGGTTTCAATTTAATTTTAATTGCAGCGAGCCTACGCAGGATGATAAATTTGTGATAGCGGTGGGGATAACTCCCAATTTATTTCATTTTATTTTATTTTTAATCAGTTAACCACCGGTATGATTTCTCTTTCAAACGTGAAGAATGGCCCGCATCGCATGCACCAAGTGAATCTTTCAGCGGAAAAGAGAAAGGGAAGGCTCTTGAGCAGCTATACACAATCGCTGTTATCCTCCTCCTTGAAAGGGAACGATCTCGCCGCATTCAGTATTGATCCAGAGACATAACCTCTCTGAGGGCATAGCGACGACAAAACAACGTGAAAGTAATATAACCAGACACCCACGTCGAAACTGACCTTGAAGCCAAAATCGAACGCCTCCGCAAAAATACCACCCGTTCTTCTCCCACCCGAAAATTTCGAAAATGTCGAACCATCTTCACATATTTGCTAGAACTATCGCGTTCCTAGTGTTCTCTGGAGCCAATAGTTCATTCTTAACCGGGGACATCATTACGTGCATGAAATAAACGAGAGGAATACACAAGTTTCTTAGTTAGTGAACATACACATGTACAGCTACTTTTCTTTAGCAGGGTACCGATGAGTTTTATAAACATATGAGTATATTACACACATACAAGCAGCACCTACACATTCTACAAAATGTACTACTACAATATGATACTAGCTAATACCCTTTGTTTTTTTTCATTTTATCTTGATTACATTTTTTTTGTAATAATGTATGTGTAATTTTTAATTAAATCAAATCAGGTATCCTTTGAAAGGCGGTATTCGGAAAACATCCTAAAAATGATTAGCAGATTTTCGTTAAGTATTTAAACTAAGGTTTTCATTTTCAAAGACATATTTTCTTCAGAAAAGTTTCGCCAGATTTTTAGGAATTTTGATTGGAAAAGGCAGTTTTCAAATAAATGTGATATTTTGATTTCCCACTCAATCTCACTCCATACTTCAGGAATACTTGTATAAATTTTCTTCAACGGAAATCAATCGTGAGGAGGAATATGACAAGTGATTCAGTACAATATCTCGTAACCTCACCGCACAATAACACACCAAATATACGCCAAGCGGAGTGTACGCACATTACCCATATATCACTGCAGATTCATTCCTCCTCGGGTAAAGCGATTCACGCAAACATTCAATTTCTGGCCTGGCGCCCAAGCGCAGGCAGTTCCTTTCCCTTGAGGGAACGTTTTTTGTTTATGGAAGGTACCGGGTGGAAAGTGAAAGTCGAGTAAAGTATGTGATTTACAATTGTGGTGAGGAAGAAAGGAAAGCAGTTGAAGAGCTATGGTTACAGCTTGGGGCAAGGGGAGGATTCAAATGAAGATAGATATCCATGTCATTTTGGCTGGTGCCCACACATCCAGAAACATGTACGTAACAATGCCATAACAACTGGGGGAATATTTCGTCAGATTACACATTGGAATCACTGATTGTGCGTGAAGGTTCAGGCAGGATTAAATAATAACAAGAACTACATGCAATTCAAAGTGGGACGTCTAATCTGCTAATTTCAGGGAAAAGCGTTGAAAATGCATTTTCTTCGTGAAAGATGCTCTACCTACGAGAACCAATAAAATAATTTATTATAGAATTAGTTTCAGAGTAATTTGTAGGGAAAACCCTCCAAACGTAAAAAGGAGCTTATTGTTAGTGAAGATCCCTATACAAGGCGCTTCAAGGTGACTTTATTCAAAATGTGGGTACATTGAAAGAAAGTTCTCTTTCCCCCAACACTCGAAAAAACCTAAGGCCTTTGCTGGTACCACTTCAAGTTCTACAATTTCGTTCAACACTATAACGCAATACTGTATCTCCGTTGTTGAGATAATATATTTCACGAAATAGTGAATCTTCACGATTTTGCAAAAATTAAAACTGCTCCTATCGGTCTGAAAATTGATTTCTCGACTTAATCAAATGGTCAAAAATATGAATATGGATATTTTGAAAAAAAAAACTATTATTTCCCCGGATTCCCCCAAAAAGTAGAGGTATAGGGACAAAAAAAATTACAATGATTAAAAAAATGATGACAAAATTGTGATTATTCACCCTGAGGACGATGAACGAGGCGTTCATTGAAACGTTGGTGCCTATAAATCAAATCAACCGGTGGAAATCCCGAGAGGACTTCACTCGGTATAGGGACAGTTGGGAACACTGTAATAGATAAAATATCTATGATTTCAACAATTTTTCCAAGGGTTTCAGAATTTTGGAGGGGTCAATTGCAAAATCGATTTTTTGACCTCCAAATGCCCCCAAAAAGTAGAGGCATATAGACAATTGGCAACACTGTAATAGATAAAAACTTTAGCGCTTCGTTAATTTTCCTAGTGTGTTTCATACGGTTGAAGAAGGGTTCGGTTCGATGACTTTTTGCCGTATCTCGTTTTGTTCACCCAAAACATTTGTTTAAATCAGTCAGTATATAAGTTATCGGATGTGAGTTTTTATAGTGTGAAGACGCATAGCCATTCAAAAAAGATGAAGAGAAATACTAATTTCTGGAATTGTTCTGATCCAGAACTATGCTTGTCCTCTCAGCGATGGTGCAGTCCAACTCTTCCTTGAGCAATTTCAATAGAGCCGTTTCGGACACCCGCCGTGCAAACCCGACCTAGCGCCGAGTGACTTCCATGTTTTGTCAGGGAATGAGAATTCGGCCACGAAAAAAGCGTTTCCAAACGGACGATGAGCTTCATGACAACGGTAAAATTCATTGGGAGTCATTAGTGATGAAGAGTTTATTATAAAGCTTGCCGACAGTCACGTCCAATGTCTCAATCGCCGAGGCGAGTATGTCGAGACATAACCAAAAGTGCTCAATATTTGGCGAAGAAAAATTGTTGATCAACAACTTTGTCTTCCATTCATGACCCATCAGGGGTTGAATAAACAACCTTCGTATTTAATTTTTCTTGGATATTACACTATCACTTACACCACTACCTTTTTACATAACGCGATCCGGGTTTCAATGAATTATCATCATCATCTTCAGGCGTAAATTATGATCTCTATTATTATTATTATTATCGTATTTAAGTTATGAGCAGTGACGTCATGGCAAAATTAGCAGTGCCGGAACGCACATTCATTAACTTTTTTTACTAGTGAAATACTAATCTGTTTGTTTCAATTATTTCAGTAAATAAAGATTTAGCAAGTAGAAAAATATTTTTATTTTTGTTACGAATAATATTATAAATTTTGAAGCATCAAAATTGATAAAGGGTTATTTGACTATTATTTTTTTGTTAACCAGTGCCGGAACGGTGTTTCGGAGCGTTCCAGCACCATGACACCATTGATTCTAAGGTAAAGATGAATTTGTGAAGGCACCACGAGACATTGTTCATTTTAGCGTTGACTCTGGTTTTGAGGCTACAATTTGAGACTACCACTACCAGGTTAAAATATTAACTCAGTAAATCCGAATAAGTTCAACCGATTCCGGCGTGAATAGGTGGAAGTTCGACATATTGAACTGAAAGATAGTCGCACTTTTCCATAGTTATTTAATGCGTGCCACGTGGTCTGGCTCAAACAGCCATCAACTGGTACAAGTCTTGTCGCATTAAATAATTGTGGAAAGGTGTCTGTACGTGTTCAATAAATGCGGATAAGTGGAACTACTTTTCATTTCAATTTGTAAATCAAACTCAAAAATTTTTTTCTTTTTTATATCCTTTGTATATTTTTTTATAGTTTACATTTGTTAAAGCTGCAGATTTTATGTTTTGTATTCAATGTAAAGGCCATTTTGGCTGTGTTTGAATAATTTAATAAATAAATAAATAAATAAATAAAAAAAACGAGCTTTCACCGTCATAAATTGGGGGAAAGAGTAAAGGTACAATGACCAATGACCTGAAAAATTATCGTTAAAAGGACCTAAATCCATTAAGATTCGGGAGCGTGGAGGGTAAGAGAGGCAGGAAGGGTAGCAGCTGCTCCATCTGAGGAAAATGGCTTTGATAATATCGCTAAGGCACACGCACGGGTGAGAATGTGATGTGTGGAGTGAAAACGGACGGTGATGATGAATGATGAAGGGGAGAAGCAAGGAGATGGATTGGTTGAGGGTTGACAACTAAAAATCACGCAATCTAGCTGGTTCTGGAGAAGACGTGGGAGGGAGTATACAAGTATATTCCCATGAGTTCATATGCATTGCCACAGAGAGAAATAAATAAATACGTCATTCCACATGCAAAGGCCTGTTTACACCAGTGGCGGAACAATGGGTCAAAACATGCACTAGATAAAATCTAAATTTTCGGAGGTTACCACTTTGTATTAAAGTAATTAGTTAAATTTTCCGGTAAATTTAGCGACTACGTCGACTTAAAATACAAATTATTTTTAACCTTAGGGCATATTTTGATATTAATAAAACGATCTACTTCTTGTTACTACTTGATCTACTGCGATTTTTACGATGTCTCCATGCTTCTGGAATACCGGAGAAACTGTCGTCGCAAAGAAAATCCACGTGGTGAAAAGCATGGAGACATCATCTAGACAACGCCGCGGAAAACTACGCATCAACTTTACGATTTTTACGTTTATGAAGTAACTTGATCACCAAGCGACCTTTCCTTTAATCCTTACTTACAAACATAAACCAATGACAGTGAATAATAGTAATGACAATGGCTATAAATCATAGCTTAAAATTGAGTAAACCAATCGAAACCATACGCAGGAAATCATTATCGACGGTAAAAGGCGTCGGGTACAAGTACAAGAAAAACTGAATCATAGTAAATCATCGATTTCTGTGAATCACAAATCATCAGACGCCTCGCTCCGAACCTTAGACGCATTAATTTGAAAGGCCACCTTCGCCAATATAATGCAAAGGAAGGCTGAGAACACTTTTTGATCGGAGAAACGTGAACTGCCGACAATTTTGCGAATTACAAGGGAACATCTAACGATAAATTTCGCGAACGCATCAATTCGCCACGGATGAATGAAAAATTTATCGCTGCAATCTACGGCAACAATCAGAAAACCCAAAATGAGGGAATCGACTTTAAGATCGTGGTCGCAGATGAGTAACGGATGAACACTGCAGAAGAGAAATCTGAATTCCTTTCAGGCCAATGAAAAACGAGCAACATTTGGAAGGCGGAGGGGAAAACAAGGGTATGAAGGAAAACGTACCCAGAAACCAGTGCGAGAGCTATTAGTAAAACACCATTATTATTATCATTGAATATTATAAATGATGTATAGCAGCCCATACACAAATCTCCGTAAATTATTAGATTTAGTCTGGGAACATAATTTAACACTTCACCATGGAAAATTCTCGTAAAATAATATAGATATGTTAGCATAATTTGTATGTTTAAAAAAGAAAAGCGCGACCCGAGTTTCATAATCTGCAGGTGATTGACGATTCAACCTGAAAGAGTAACCATATTATGAAACCTGGTTCGTGACTATTTAAATTTGCAAGTGAACCTAACAAAATTTTATTCTTTTATTAGCCGTAGAGGAAAGGTTTTACATAGTTTAACCTGAAGTTATCAGTTATATTTTAAAACTTCAAAATAAAAACTCCATAAATATAAAACGATTACCAAATCGAAACTATTTGTAGGTGAGTGTGAGCGACGTTTTCATCTAGGTCTGAATGGCATTCTTTCGCTAATTTATAAAATCTTTAAAATATAATATTACCTTAAATAAAATAAATGCAAATAAACGAACATAGATATGGTGTCAAGGCTTTAACATAGAAATGAATAATATTCACTTTCTTGAGAATATTATAGCTTGAGTGTATACATTACAAACAGAATGGTGACTAATTTCGCTCAAAATTATCATTGCATTCATCATATCACACTCATAATATTTTTTCTTCAATTTAACAATTTAAAAAAATTATTTACCTCTGAAACACAAAAAATCACGAAAAACTCTTCTGTAAGGGTAAACACAATTCATCATGCTATCAAGAATCCATTAACATCATTCTTTTCAAAATCATTAGATGCTAAAAAAAAATAACAAAATCTGAAATCAGCTCACATCATTTGACATTGTTGAAAGCAGTAACTTGCCATTAGCCCAAACGAAAATGTAAAATGAGAATAAAAAAAATAAGTGAACGAAAACAAATGGAGGACCATTATTTAGAAATTTCGGAAACTGATATTTATTTCGTTAATCGGTGTAACTTCCCAAAATTATGTTAATGGAAATATATTTATGGAAAAACAAGAACCAAATTCAATGAACAAGTAAAGAAAGAAGTATAGAGCGATGGGAGATGGAGAGGATACTGGTACACCTAAATTTCATGCGTATATTAGGTCCAGCATAAGCTCTCACTCGGGAACGAGATCCGTACTCATGGGCCGCCCACGTATTCAATTTATTCGGAAATGAGCTGAATAATAGCATGTGAAATGAGGCGGCACGAAAAGAGATTGAAGCGATCGAGGATCATAACGTCCGTTTTAATTGGCATGCTAATTAATTACCCTTGAAAATCTTTTCTTTTGCCGCACAACCCAATTTTCAACTGGGTCGCCAACGGCGCACTTCCATTTAAAAACGCTGCGATTTCAACGAAGGCAGGCTGATTCCGGCTTCAATGTGAGAGATTATTTCACATCAAAAATCTGTCATAAAAATTCATCCATCAGCATGCATATTCCAAAACAAAAGCAAGCATTGTACAGCTGTCATCACGTCGCTGTTCACATGAAATAGAATTTTACATTAAGGACGAAGATGAGGGAGATGACGGGTAATACCGAAAAAACATTATCCTAACATTGAACTGACATTATTTTCCTTTCCTTTGCCAGTCATCAAACAGCCCTGAGCACGATGAAAAAGTGTTTCATCGAAACGCCAGTAGAAATGGAGTTCCTAACCCGGTGGGAAGCCCGAAAGGCATTTTCAGCCACCATTCGCCGGGAAAGAATCAAATCCTTCTGCGCTTGGATGGTTGATAATCCCCAGAAACAAAACAATAATTAAAATCTCACGATTGGAATGAAATAAAAACTCTATGATAACGGTAAATCTATTTACAGACATATATTTCGATATTCCATCCATGTATTTAAAAATTCTTGACAATGATAGAGTGCATAGTGAGTGTACCCATGACAGACATAAAATTAATTGCATAGAGAATCGCATGAAAATCACCACGATATATCCATGATAAAATGCAAATAACAAATCGTAATTTCCAAATTTAATGTGCAACTCAACTGCCGACAAAAATTTCGACATTCTTATGTCATTTTCAAGGTGACCTTGGTTCCATAGCTGAAGCTGACATAGAGTTTCGAAACCATGGTCGATAGTGTAGTTATACAGGAAGGTGTGGAAATTACTTTTGTTGCTTATATTTAATCATGGATGTATCGCATTTCCACCACGTCGATAACTAAAAATTTCCACCATCGTTGGCAAATAAAAAAATAGATGTATAACACAACGTGAGAGACATGAAAATAAATTAGTATGAATCACATATATTTCAGAAAAGTCGACAGGAAGAGACTTGAAGCCATGGAGATTGTAATCTGTCGGCGAGGGGGTGTGTTGAAGATCACATGCAATGGTTAGAAATGAGATCTGTCGAAGTGTAGGTAAATAAATGGAAGTGTGGAACACCGTATTCCAGAGGAGAACCCGGTGGAAAGGCAATATTATAAGAGTGGAAATGATAGAGAGAGCCCACCAGCACGTTATGTGTGGTCGTTTACTCAGATCCGAAAGAACAATCCACAAAAAGAATTCATTAGATGCAAAGATAAGTCACGACGAAAACATAAATCTTCCCCAATCAGCCAATCTCTCGAAATTTCAAAATAAGAAATTGCGAAAGTTGCCGGCCATTTTTCATGATTTAGTGACATTATCACATATCTGGTACAGTTTTCTGTATTAGGATAAGTACTATTCGCGGGAAGTTAACGCTCACGCGAGAGAAAAGAACGGCAAACCTCACGAGGCCCATGTAGAAGCCTGAGGAGTATCTTTCAAGTAGCAGCACGCCTTTCTTTACCGATTAAGTTAGGTTTCCACGGAGTACCTAAGCTTAAGAGCTGAAGCTTTAAAGCTTAAGCATTAGTTTAAGGTGGAGCGCTATATTTTGCTACGCAATAGTTCAAAGCTGAAGTGCTTATTGAAATGATACGGCTTTAAAAAAATGCCGATATTGTTTTGCTATTTGAAACTAAAGGTTTTCACAGCTCAGTAGCTATAATCCAAAGTGGCTTCATAATTTTCTATTTGAAATAAAAATTTTCAATCCGTGCTAGCAAATTCATTGCAAACCGTCCCATCAGTATTTTTTGGGTCCTCTGTGGACAGGCTTAGTGGAGGAAGCCGCTACTATTGGATATCAAGATTGTATACAAATGAATTCGCGAAAACGCTTGGCTTCAGAAATGTAAGACTACAATGAATTGGTGTATTCAAGGCAATACTGTACAAACCTTTGAATGGGGGAAGTCGATGGAGCTGCGATGTTTTTTTTTCTCCACCGAGAAGGAGTAAGTGAGTTACGTCAGAGCCAACAATGCCTGATGCTGGGATATCAATCGACCCTGATTGAATAATTGGAAACTGAGCGGGAAGGGTTTAATAGCTAACGATTCCTTTCACCTTTGATAGGACAACGGTATACGTTGATAGTCTGAGCTGATAGAGCAGCAGTGTCTCTTAACAATGTGTCATCGTTATGCATCACTCTCGTTAAAGCCGATGAAGTACGACTGCTCGAGTGTCAGCAAAAAAATAAAACCATGGAACGTGGAATAACTTGGATTTACCGAGTATTAATAGAATATTGGCAAAAAATGCGACAAATCCGGGGATCGTGAGATTTATTGCTGCTTCCTTATTGTCAAGTAATGCCAAAGGCACACCATTGCGTTCTCTGCTTTGCTACTATAATAACTTGATTTGTTTTGTTTCATTTTATTGGTGATTTCCATTTTGCTGTAGCAAAGGTGTTGGTTTATAATAACTTGTGTTCGTCCCTTTTCTTTGCTCGGGAAAGTAAAATATTTTCTGCTACTTTACATCGTTGCGAATAGAAATGTGTGATTACAACTGAGTTCAATCCTGCAATATGTACCGTCAATATATGTGCAATATAAGAGTAAGTATATACTTACTGCAAGGCAATGTGTACCATCAAAATGTGCAATATGCACCATAAATAATCAATTTTCTGAGATTTTAAGTGGGGAAAAAGTACTTTGCAATGTCTCCGCACGCGATTGAGGTCAGATATCCGTGAAGGGTCTGCTGCATGTATCGTTGGTGGGATGAGTTTTCATCATGGCGTCTTATGTTTTCGCAGCGTTAGTTTGCACCAAATTTAAGGACCCACATAATGGAACCGTAATTAGAAATGAATTTTTTCTCAATTCAAAAAGTCTTCATGGGTCCGATCTAACGAAACGGCATTATATTTCTGATAAATTTCAACGAAGCCACTAATTCCAATCTTTTTAGCGATACCGAAATCCAAGTATCGGCCATTATTGATGATGTTAACCTAACTTCCAACTCGATCACCGAAGTACCTTCAGTAAGTCGAATCCTGAGTCGGTATCGATGGAAAATGAGTTTTTCCTCGTTAAAACTTTCGCGGGTACTCGTCATGGATGGAGCGAGTACTTATTGTTAGCCGGGAGGGAATGTTGACAACGGTTTCAGAGGGTAAAATGTTGAGTAAACGACGGAACGGAAGGAAGAGAATAAGATTTTTTAGATATAATGAAAGGAAACGGGTGTTATTGTGAATTCAAGAAGTATGTCCACGAAGGAAGGGGATACTGCCAGAATACTTCTTATAGAAGATTAGGAATCAAAGTATTTTGGCTTGATGAATAACATGGCATTAGCACCACCCGCTATGGCGACGCGGATGTCAAAAATGCAGTGCGTATATTTGCGCGCAGAATAAACCTCCCGTTCTTCTCTCCATAACCACGCCCCACACCACCATTTCCATTCAATCCTTCGGCCACTCAAATTGGCATCCCGGGCGGCATTTAACCGCGACTACCCGTGCGTCATTTAACCATCAATGCCCTAGTTGCGCAACAAAGAGGGACCCGAGTGGGTGGATGCGTGGAGGAGTTCGCAGGGAGACGAGGGAGGTGGCGCCGGCGACCTTGGCAGTGACCCGGCCGGGTCTCCTCGAGCGCTGCGAAGGCCCCTGTGACCCCGTGACTCCTCGCCAAGGTCACAAGCGATCGATCTGCTACGGCTGGCTCGCCGACGGGGTATAAGCGCAGGGAATGCCTCCGCCTCAGGTGTTCGAGGAAGGATTTTAATTTCATCCACGCACAATCTCAACCAGCATTATTTATATGAAGCGCAGAGCATTATAACCCTATTGAAAGGTCCAGAATTCAATTGAATTCACAGAATGCACTCTAAGTTAGGTGTAGTCAGGGATGGACAAAAGGCATTTCCAATTACTTGTGAATACAGAATGCAAGCTGCTTGCAAACATTTTTAAACTGGATAAAATAATAAAAATACTTAAGAAAGTCATATTTTTATATCTAATACATATTTGAAATGCTTTCTTAAAATGAAATACGGCATCAACCCTTGCGTATTGAAATTAAATTTTTCGATGCCATCTTCAAATTTAAATCGATTCGATTAATAAAAATTTAGAGTTGGAAATATTTTACCCCTCATAAGTATACATTGGCCTGAATAGCACTATTTTTTCTAAATTATAGGATGTGTATCCATTCAATACCGTCCAACATACAATTTAGATTTATCCCCTGTATTTCATTAAATTCCAATCTCACCTCTCTTAGTTTAAACCAAAAATTAAACCAAAACTATAAAGTTTGAGGCTACAAAATACTTTATAATTCTGTTTTACCAAATACTAAACACAATTCAGAAATAGTATATTCGACGCCCAATAAAATTTGCAAAATTATGAAAACGAATATCAAACACATGTATTTTCTACAGTGCCCAGGTCTAGTAACAAGAAATACTGTATTCGCCAGCGACCTTAAACCAAATCAAGGTCACGCACAGGGGCGCCGACTTATAAAAAATATTGGGGGGGCCCATATCGGAGGTCTTGCCCCTGGAAGAGGTTAAATTGAAAGTGTGTCGCAGCACCGAAACACTATCATGATTCACAACACTTGATTCAGTTAACCTGCTTAACCTAATAATTATTTTTTCAACACTCATTGTTGAAATTATTTTAATAGGTAACTATCGTCAAGCATGGGAAATAAAAATCACCAATATATTTTTGTGATTTCACAAGTCGCAATATAACTTAATTATTTTCTTGAATTATTGAGGGGGCTCCGCCCCCCCAAACGAATCTTTGAGGGGGCTCGGGCCCCCTCAGGCCCCATGGAGTCGGCGCCACTGGTCACGCATCGTTTTTTCAGGCTTAAAGATGTATTTATACTTACGTTTATAATGGAATGTAGCTGGAATACTGGTCTGGGAGCATTAGGAGAAGGTATATAGGGATATGAGGCCCGTAAGCCGCGGCCTGGCAAGGGAATGGATGGACATGGATAGCTTTCCACCCATTAGCATCAGTAGGTGCTCGGCATAATGCTTCTCCAGGAAAGCCATTCCCGCGGGCGAGTGACACGGACGGAAACGAAACTCACGATGCAGTCAGCGGAGAATGTGAACGAGATCTGCCACACCAGAAGGCGGAGATGCTGAGATAAAAATGATTGAAACGGCCACGACCAAATGAAAAGGACCGGGTAAATACCCAGCTAGTAAAATTCTAAAGAGGAGACAAAATTGACTTGAGACAGGCGAGATGTAATGGGACTTATGCATATTGGTTGAAGAAAAAAAGATAGCAGTTTTCCCACACTCTTTGCTTTGGTTATACGAGTTTCAACCGTCAGGTCATAATCATACGGTACATCACAGGTGAAAAAATAATTGAAACATACTCCACCAAAAGATGTGGACCGGATCAATACCCAGACATTAGTAACCCAGTATTAGGTAACTATTCACCATCATACGTAAACAACTCGTTGGGAGACAGGGCGAGTTTACCGGGTACATACAGATCCTCGTTTATTCCAATATCCTTACCAAAATGCCGAAATGTAAAACGCAAATGAAATCGTTCGTCTTCACGCCCCAGAGGTTTGAGACGACATCGCTAACATGGCTTCATTTTCGAAGCGCTTTATTCCCGACCTAGATACCGAGTTCAGCCATCTCAAATTAACCAAGTCTCAGACTCGCAAGAGCGAAATATTCCTTGAGGGAACCTCGCGTCGCCTCTTTAATAGCTTCAGGAAAACTGCATTTTGAAGAATTTACGGGGTCGAAATGATTCCACTCTGTTTGCATACCACCAAACCTCGTTTGCTAGTTACATTCGGAAAATGAAGTATATATATGATACTTGAAAACACCACCTTTTTCGAAAACACCATATGAATTTCAAGGGTACAAAATATAATCGTTTTTGCACTCCTTAAGCAAGAATCTCAATCTTTTCCTCGATCCATATTATTATGAATAATTCACTTACTGCGTGTAATACGTATTCTCTCAAAACAGGAAATGAAAAAGGAATACATACCCTTTGAAATGATGTCTGAGCGGTTAATTGCATTTCTAAATTAACTAGATTGGCCCTTTTAAAAGTCCTTTTAGACTAACTAAACCTTGACCCAATAATTATCGAGGAAGGTCCCACTACTACTTCACGGCAAATTGACCGCAAAATTTAGAAAATATATTAGGATTTCTACAAGGTATAGCAATCCTCAGTGGGGTCCCCAAATATAGACTACTCTGTTTTTTACAAAAATGGGCTTAAATAATAAGGTGTGGGTACAAATGGTATGCTCCAAATGATATTTTTGAGCCCAATAAAAAAAACGCACCACTTTGCATGAACACTCATAACATAAGAAATGCTCCGAATTCAATGAAAATAATGGTTGGGTATCAATGGCATGTTCTAAAAGGTAGTTCAGATTTATCAGAGCAAAGTTTGAGAAACACTACAACGCGCGTTTCCCCATAAAAAGATCAAGCACTATGATTTTCAGAGTTAAAAAGAGTAGGTATCAATGAAATATTTTACAAGGTAATAAAAAATTTTACTAAATAAGAATGAAAGAAATATCATTTCGCACGAAAACTCATAAAAGATTCTGAAAAGAATAAATTGGAGGAACTAGAGGCATGGCTGTATAATAAAATGTAATACAGGGTTCAATAAATCAGATTTAAACAAATAAAAATTCGAAGGAAAAGTCTATAAAAATACGCCAATTTTTAGAAGCTACCACGGCAATGGATAATATATATATAAATACCGCTATTATTGAACTGCATAGTAATCAATTTAAAAAATACTAATACTAAAAATTCATTGTAAAAATTACCACTAAAATAGTAACCCACATCTTGGGCCGTATTTAGATGAAAATAGTCCTTAGGCTATTCCACTTACGAAGAAATTCCATTTCACCACCCATTTTTAAGTTTGTTCATTACTCGTACATGAGAGATAATAAAATACATCCTTAATGTGTTACGCAAGAATATGTTAAACGAAACGCGCTCTGATTGGTACTAACCTTTTACTATCTTTTAGAAAATGTGGCACGGGTAATAAATCTATAAAAAGTCGAGAACTCTGCAGTACATCGACATACAGTACTTGTATTAATAACCCATCAAACAAAATTTACAAAGAAAAATGTTCAAATAATGAAAATCTTCCATCTTCCGGTTGAGTGTTTTAGTGTTCACTGTTTTAAGAATAGTATAGTTTTATTTTTTGCGAATAAATCCTCTTGATCTCGAAGCCCCAAGCTGAAGCCTAGTTAACCAAAGTGAAAATAATAATTATTCGCCTTTAATGAGCGAAATCGGGACTAGAAAGTCCCATCCTCCATCTAACCCCTTCGTCATGCATTAAATATTTGCAGAAAAATATATTTTCAAATTACTCTTGAAATTAAATGCAGACAAATTATAACAACAGAGTCATATAAGTATGCTATAAAAATAACAAAAAAATGTTAAGTGAAAAAAGTTACATTTACCAAGTGTAAAAATATGTGAACGAGCTTAGGAAAAATCTAAGGATATTGATTTTCGTCCTCATTGAAAAAAAAACCCACTGCAGGAAAGTGACCGTAAAACCATACTGAGAAAGAGCTAAATGTACACGTGGATGTATACTAATGCAAGAAAATTCCATCCACTGCCTGGAAAGGAAAGGAAAAAATGATGTAGCAGCAGGAGATAAGTATTGAATATTTCCTGCTGTTTCCATGATGACACATGTCTCGTTGTTGTTCCTGGAGAAGTTTTATGTGTAGCGCCATTTGAAGGAGGCGAGTGTTGATGATTAACGTAGCGATAGGAAAAGCCTATAGTAAGACTCGACTCTGCCCACATGTAAAAACTCTTCCAATGGGGTGAAGTCTCGGATTACATCACCGATCGTAACGAATTACACGGTCTCTGGGGAAATTAGTGAGAAGACCGCGGGACTTCACCGCGTAGGCCTCGGGCGCGCATAATGGGCGTGACTTCGGACGATTCACCCCTGGGGAGATATCACGAATCACAACACGGCTGCACGCCACTTGCACCGATCGAACGAGCCGGAAACTGCGTCACAACTTCGCACTCTCCTGCAGTCCTACACGGCTGCAGTCTAGATGCGCACGCACTCAGAATATAGACAGAATCAACCCAGAGGCGAATCTCCATACTCCGTTACATTGGTATGAAAAGGGGATTTACACATGCACAAAATTTTTTAAAAACTGTTTGTAGATGTTAGAACTGTGTAGTTCATGAATGAATCGTTCAAAATGAACGATTCAAGGGCATGAGCCGAATGCATTAAACCTACGTTTTCCACTCGAATCGTTCAAAATGAACGATTTGGTGAGTAAAAATGAATGAAGTGAGTGAATATGAGTAAGTGAATTTTATTTTGTATTTTTCCCATGTAATTCTCAAGGCAAATAATACCATTAAGGCCACGGGTAAATAGTATTTGCTAAATACACATTTTGAATACCTTAAAAAGAGGATATTTACCAGACCGATAAAATATTGAAAATTATTTTTATTTAATATTATGATTACTTGAATTTCATGATGCAATGTTGAAACTAGATCGGCTAAGAAATGGCAAGGATTTGATAAAGCCTAAAATTAAGGTAAAATCCGTACAATTTGTATTAATTATCATATTGCTATTGCTACAACCATCGAAATACTGATATTTATTTAATATTTTACAAAATTGATATTCCTCGGGGGAAATTAGACTCCGAGAAGGAAATGGAGAAGTTCTGCGCCCGAGGTATATAGGGAGATCGAAGGAAGAGATTGTACGTCGCAGCGGTGGGAGACATGTTCCTTTTTCTTACGGACTTCGTAAGCTTGTCCGCGCTTGTCGCCGCTTTGGTGTGGATGCGAACTGGGGCAGATTGGGATGGGTGGCTGGAAATGATGTTTTTTCACGGAAGTAGGACGCGGCGACTCATTTCGAATGCCGACTGCCGCATCGGAAGACGTCTGTGTTCGTGCGCCGCTGCTAAAAGTTCGCGAATTATTTGTTACGCATCCCTTTTTTAAGAGAGCGAGGATGAGCGCCGAAGGAAGAGATGCCGCCAGTAACTGTTACATAACAAGAGATGATACTGCTGTATACAATTTTAGTCGATCACTTTGCATTCACATTCCATTCGAAGTAGTTTTTAATTCACTAACTAATGTTTAACTATGCGGTACTCCATTTTAAGGTTTTCTGCATGGATATCTATTACTAATATCACTTCCTTTTTAAATAAAGCGACGCAGATTTTGATGAACAATCATCATTATCAAGCGTAAAAAGCCTCAACAATTAATTATTTAATATAGTTTACGTTGATTATTTATTTTTACCTAACGCATGATAATGATTATTCATTGAAGCCCTAGTCACTTTATTAGAGAAAAAGTGGTATTGGTAATAGATATTCATACTAGAAACTTTAAGCTTTAATTATCATGACAATATCAACAAAAGAAATACCGAAAACGGAGTTGCTTTGGCATTGATAGTGACTTTGGTAGTTTTCGGGAAAGTTGTTATTTACAACGCAAATATAAACATAATTCGAACGCTTATGTCATACAATTAAATAAAATACTATGAATATACAATAATTCATTTCAAAATTCTCAAAATAAATTTAAAACCTCTTTTTTAACGCAAAACCCGGCAATTTATAATAATAATATTAATGACAATAACAATTTTAATTCTCCCAAATTTGCACAATTATTACAAACAACATATAAATAGGGAAGCTCTAGGTTACCCCTAAGATAAATTACCCCTGTCTAGGGTAACCGATTACCGTGCAAATATTGAAAAGAAGGAGAATCAAAATATTTCAGTGATAAACATGGTGCAGATTTTTACAGCAGAAAGCATAAAAAAGACATATTTTACAGAATTATTTTACACATTCATGTTGTAAAACAATTTCATGTAGGTACGTTTTTAAATAAAATTTCAATATCTGGATATTCATATATTCTGGATAGAGAAATAAGCACAATCCAATTGGAGGTGGTGTTGCATTCTTGTACAGATAATTTCATACATCTACAGCTTGTCTAAAGCTGAAGGTAATTCTGAAGGTAATATCTGAAGGTATTAAGGAAGCAATCCACACGAAGGAATTCTGGATTCTTATTTCTAGCGTTCGAAGCCCTAGAGCCATTCCGGTGCACCTCTTCCAAGGTGTAGCATCTTTGAGGCAGAAAGCGTAAGACGCAACCCAAGATAAAAGGCCTCGTATTCCTCACCATACCCTGAATTGTTCCCAATCCCTTATATGTGAACCTATACTCAAGCCACCTAACTTCCTCTACAGCTAAAAGAAATGCGTCAGGGATATTCGAATCACGGAGTCTCCCCACAAGTTGCATTCGCTTGGTCAGTGCATTTCGAGTCGGCATGACCTCGTGCGGTGCATCTAAGAGGATGCATTTCATCCAGGCCATACTTACTGCTATCGTTGCATCGGTCGGGGGAATATTTTCTTATAAAATAATGCCCTTCCATAATTTACGGAATCATGATAGATTATTGTTTCCAATATGAAATTAAATTAATTATCATTTTTAGAACGAAAGTGATACTATTAGTTGGCGCGATGTATCTGAAGTTGATGATGCAGTTTTGAAACTAGATCGCTTGAACAATAGCAAGGATTTAATTGTGCGTATTTTACCTTCGAATTTTCAATTAACTATCATATGGCCATGACTAAGATCATCGAAAAAGTCGGTAGATTTCGGAAAATCAGGAATATTGTTTATGTGAGTCCATTCGGGAGTAAGTAAAAGTTTTAGATTACCAATTTTTTTAAGATGCTATTACAAACGAATAACTTAACAAAACCTGAGAACCGTCACGTTAAACTAAAACTCATTCCCTGATGGGTCCAGAAAATTAGACAGTCAATTTTTATGCAATACAAGGTGAAAGTTATAATCTTTTCTTCTGAACAGATGGCTGATGTTCGAGAGATACATCAATCGCAAACACTGTTTTGCTGCGCTTTGACGAGCGAACAAAAGGCAAGAACTAGCTCATTTCCAGGTAATTTCCATACACTTCATTTCCAATACACTTCTCGGGTAACGATAAGACCCCTACACTAAGTTACTTAATAGAATGAAAAGTCTACGAGAGGTTTGAGCAAAGGGTCAGATGAAGACGACCGACAAAGTTTCATTTCGAAAAAAATGGGGTCAGTGAGAGGAACTGGGAATAAAGGTCAACTCTTGAGATCATCCTAAAGGACGGGCAGCCATACGCGCCGTTACATTAATAAGTGATGCAAACCGACCGAATAAGTGCAAAATAGAGAGGAAGGAATTAAACTACGGACCAAGCTTGTGAGGGGTATTAGACAGATCGGAACGCACACATGAACACAGATGAAAGCATGGAAGCAGTTTAAAAAACTACAGGAATACAAGTAACTTCAAGCCAAACCTCTGATGGAAACGACGCTGCTAGTGAAAATTACCATTTATACATGGTTAACATTTCAGATTCCAGTTCTCCGTACCCCAAGTCGGGATTAAGGCCAAATTATATTAGGGAAATGAGTATGATATTACTAAATGCACCGTTGGTACCTTCGATAAGAAGTCAAGATAAAGATTAAAATGCGTACAGTTTGTTCATAACCGAGAAAAAAAGTAACTAATACAAATATTTTCCCCATAAAATATAATGAAATTATATCAAAAGACCGTAATAACTGTTTCTATTTGTAAATTTTATTAAGATATATTCGCTGTTATGACTACGGAACTACGTATCTCGCTCAACCTACCTTTAGAACATTGTCCATTCGTCACAGTTTTATTCGAAACAACATCGACCGGTTTAAACACTACCGTGTCATTATTTCAGGAGACAAAGACTCTTGAGTATTTCTTAATTGATCAAGAGCATCACGAGTAATTACCAAGAGTATTTCTCCTCTTGAAACTGAAACGGAAGTGTTTAAACCGGTCGGGGCAGTACTGAATAAAACTGTGAGCTACAGAAAAAGTTATCAACATATTTATTTAGCCCTGATCAAGTAGCTCAAAGTAAACTCGCAAACCATTGAAAGTAAACCATTTACTCTCCATAGTTCGATGCATCTTCAAGATGAAACAGGGCTATTATCTTAGCACAGCAAATACCACGCTTTTTATGATCTCAGTAGGTTCCTAATGCATTCGCATATCCTTAGGAATTTATAACCCAGTTATGAAGACTACCTTGTCACGATACCTACGTTGTCCCACCCATTGGAGCAGTTATTATCTGGTCGTAAGATTTCAGCTTCATTTAGGATACTTGCTCTAAGTACATAGTGCTCTTATATAGCCCCTCAGTTCCTTCCAACTTTACCCTCAAATACTCTGTGGCGATTTGAATATGCTTTATTTGTGGTAAAGAAAACTGATTAGAGACGAAAAATAAAATAAATGCCTTCCGCACAGTAGTACTTTAATTTTAATAAATTATTCGCGACCTTTAATTATTCTCTCCTTTCCATAATTGCAAAAATTGTTTTACAACATGAGTGTGTAAAGTAAATCTGTGAAATAAGTCTGCTGTACAGAAAATTCACCACGTGTATCACTGTAATATATCATTCTTTTTTCATAATGACTTGCTCAGTATTCGGTTACAGCCACACAAGTGTCGATCTTACGGGTAACCGAGAGCTTCCATTTTTATGTGTTGTTTCTTATAATTGTGCAAGTTTGGGAGAATGATTACTTTGTGTTTTTCATTATATTGATTGTCATTATGGTCTGAAGTGTATCTCCTCCGTATTTCAATGAGTAAGCGTAAGTTTACAATAGGTAATGCGTCAGGAAATTAAATAAGCATAATAACAAAATCGGTAGGTAGAGAGTGATTCCTCCGACCGATGTGTGTTGTCTTTAAAATGTGGCCGTCTTTGATAATAGGGTAGTTTCCTTCATCAAAGAAAACAAAAGGCATTGATGGCGATTCGTTACCCACCATTAGTGTATTCATAATACACAAATTATTTGGTTTTTGAAATACCGGTTTAGACGAATGGCAAGGGTCAAATTTTATCCTCATTTGAAAAAGGCCAGATTGGCGCCCATGCGATTCCACTCCACGTGACGTCACAGGGACCTAGTTTCTACACGAGAGGATAGGAGTTATGCATCGTCAGAGGCTACCAATGCATGCATGAGTCACAGAGCTCAGGGAAACATGTCTTAATAATCACCTATTAAAACTGGCTAAGGTCGGAAAGTTTTCTTCGCTTCATAAGGTATTAATAAACCTTTTTTAAGCCATGCGCTACCAGACAGGAAGGTACTCAGCTACCCGTTAGCATCCTGCGTCCTATCAGCGCTCAGAGCCTCGATCAAGGTCACCTACCAGGCGGGAGGGGGAACCAGAAATGCGTCGTACGGACTTTTTCCCTTCATTCCTACTTACGCGTTGCGTTTTCGCGCGCTTGAAATTTTTCACTTTTCATTTGATCGCGAAAAATAGATATCGTCATTTAAAAATCTAAAAGCGTGAAATACGTACTCCAGGAGTAATAATCTTTCGATTTAGGCAATAAAAAAATAATAGGAAACCACCCTATTTACTTCGTTCCTAAAGCTAGGTATTACGATATGGAGTTACCAGTCCATTATTACACTGTTAATGTAGGTATATTACTTTCACATTTCTGGCCCCTGCCACCTTTTCAGATGTTCTACCTAAGCAGTTCCAATATAACTTCCATTAAAATATCTAAATTAACTTTTTAGGATATCAAAAACACATGGAAACAAATAATGATTGTAAATTTCATAAAGGGCCTCATTGTAATGAGCAAACTTTATCACCTATTCACAGACTGGAGAAGAGTCGAATGGCTACTTCAAACCTCCCGGTACAGTTTAAATTGCCAGGTTAAATCAGCGTGGCATAAAAGATCACACAATACATGACGTGGGTGATGACTGGACAAAAGAAAGCGTGACATCACGCAAAAAAAAGACTACAAACTCCAATGAACCAATTTGTTGAGTTAATTTATGGCCTTGGAGCGCACGATAGCCAGAAAAAAATGGAAGCATCGACAAAGTCCTTGAAGTACCAGCTTGGATGTATTACAAGAAGATAAAATGATATGATGATTCAAATTATATTTCAGAAGAAAAGAGCTGAGCTTAAATTTATTTATAGCCTTTTTGGCGACCGATCTCATGTAAGGCAGACGATGAACCAGAATAGATATGAAAAAGAGATGATAAGATGCGTCTTTAAGTTTGCAAAGCATACACCGGACGTGCAATTAATTGTTATGCATGAATATCCTTATCTTACTAGCAATAAACTCACTTATATGAGCGCCTAATCGACCTCGATTCAAATGTAAATAGTGAAAAGACCAATATTCCACATGTTCAGAGCAGGTGCTAAAGAAGGTTTACCGTGTTAGGCTGCCTAGTTGATATGATGTCATGTCATTGGACAGAAGATGACAAAGTGAATATTAGGTAGTTTACTGCATATGAAATTGATGAAATTAAGAATAGGAGGCGACTAAAAAAGGAAGAGAAAGCAGAGGCTGGTCTGATAAGGTAACAAGGCTTCTTTGATAGTTAAATGAATGAAAACGGTCATTATTACATTTGGCAGCTGCCTTCTATGCATAATTACCTCACTTAACCTAGTGCTTTCACAAGGAGTTTGGTTGGAAAAACATAGACGATCGCCAACAGCCGAAGACAATCAATAATAGGAAACAGTCGACGATCACGGATGAATGACGACCAATAAGGTATTCAGATAATAAAGGAATATCGACACCAATTGACAAAGTGGTATATTTTAAACCTGACGCGTGAACGGTGGTGAAATTTACACTAATTGGGTTCCAATTTTGTTAGTGGCTTCTTGAATGCTCCAATGGAAGGGCGCAACATCTAGCTAAAGAGAAGAGATCAATTGTGACTGATCAACTAATGTGTTCTCCCACACTATTTGTGCCTTTACAAACACCTCCTGAGGACCCAGTGGCTCTGGAGGGCTTATACTGTAAGTATTTGTAAGATTTACAACTAATGTACTTACACATTTTACAATGCTTTGTTATAAAATTTGAATGATTTTCTTAATAAATACCTAGCTAATGACAAGAATTACACTTATATGCTATTTTTAATAGGCTACATGTGTGCATATTAATACAATGCATGAAATTTATCAATTTTCTTAGGGCAACTTTCTTATCTTTTCTTTTTTGAGCAACATTGATAGAAAAATCAGCAATTTGGAACCAATATGCAGAAATATTAAGCACAAACTGATACAGTTTTCACAAATACAAGGCTGAATGCATCATATGCCACGAAAGTATAATGTATAAAGATCTTTTTACGATGAAATTAGTTGAATATATCGATAGCCAAGTTCTAACAACACGTACCTCAAAATTTGGCCGGTCTTAGTTTATACTGCTAATACAGTTAATAAAAAAATAAATTCAAGCAAAAAACAAATATTTATTCGCAAATGTATGCTTCGTTTTCAGATTTATGTTTTTTTTGTTTTTAATTTCAATTAAAGTTGTATACAATTAAAAAAGTAAATTTTTTTTTGCTCTCCTGAAAAGTTGCTATTTCTGATATACGTTTTGTTAGAAATTAGCCATTGATATATTTATTTATTTTTAAACTACATCAAGTGACGCCTGAAGGAGTATCTTTCAATGTACGCCTCAGCGGAACAAAGCATAGGGCCCATGACTCCATTCTACCGTTCGTCCGAACCTCGTGCTGGAGCGGAATAAAACAAAGGGTATACGGAGGGGTTTGCTAGCAGCCACCGACCATTCATTCTCTTCCCCCAGCACAATCAACGTCCGAAATAATGACAACAATCAAGGGGACACACCAAGACTACAATCCCCTCTGACGGCTCGGCCCGACATCACGCGGCGATGCACGTCCACCCAATCACGAAGCACGTGAAGAGATCCGTTCGAAAGGGCCCAAAAACCCGAAAGAGCTCAATCCTCCCGTGATGACGGATCAATGGCCGAAACGTGCGCGTGCATCGGCGGCGACGTGCGATTTTGGTGGACAGAGTCACGCTCGAGTGGTATGGTAAGTAATTATAATCCGGTGAGTGAGGGAGCGCAGAAAGGTAGACTGCGGCGAATAAGGGGAAAACTCCACTGAAATGCTTGTCCATAGCTCAATACGGATTCCTTTTGATATACGGTAGAACTTGGATAATTCGATCATCAAGGGACCAGTATAAAAGCTTTGAACTGTCCAATAATTCGAATTAGAGAAGTCCTTAATAAATAGGTGAAAAACAATAAAATTCATATTTCCAATCAAAACTCTTCACTAAATTGACACTCTTGAAATATAAATACTTTAAATTAAAAGAGACGAACTTTGTGCTTTCACATTAATATTTATTCACGACCATGGTTACCACGTTAGACGTCATCATCAATAGGTGAGCTGATGATGACGTCTAACGTGGAAACCATGGTCGTGAATAAATATTAATGTGATAGCACAAATTTCGTCTCTTTTCATTTAATTATGAATCGCTTTCACCAAGTTACGCCTCAAACAATCAATTTTATAAATACTTTGATTAACGCCTGTTATTAAGATTAAATTACTCTCAAAACAGGAATATTTATTTCAACAAACTAAGAAGTAAAATATAGTAACATTTTTATTCTAACCTTAAAATGTCCTCAGCAACATCAGAACTACTGTTCACTGCCAACTTAACTCGTAAACGTATACGTTTAGACAAGATGTCATGGCATAATACACTGTCATAGAATCATAATAACCAAAGAGATTAAAAACATTGAATGCGTGCTTTATTGACTAACAGAATATTGAAAAATAAACATAGAGCTAAAATTCACAAACTCTTGATTAACATTGTAGTATTCCATTATAAGTTTTCTAGGATATCACACAATTACTTATACCACTTATTTTTTACAGAGCGCGACCCGCGTTTCATAGAATTATCATTATCGCAAATTATGATAATAAAATCATTATTTGCGACTGAAGATGATGATAATTCATTGAAACCCGGGTCGCGCTCTGTAAAAAATAAGTGGTATATGTAATCTTGAGATATCCAAGAAAACTTAAACATAAAGCTACTGGGATGCAACCATAAAGGAGGGAGTCATTTGCAGAAGCAAACAGACCCAAGTCAAAATTATATAAACGCTGTTTTCTTTGCATGGGTCCAACGTTATTTCATTTACTGTCCGCTAGAATTTAATAAAATACATCCTCAAATGTAATGTTAAGACTTACCAAAGACCGGCTTTTCTCGCAAGAAATAATTGAAAATTTATTTTGATGTTATTTATTTATAACACTCATGTATCAATTACGGCATTATTATTTTTTTATTGGCATACACTTTGTTATTTGATGGTTTTGTAATTCTGGTCCTATGACCTTGGAGACAATCCAGAGCTCATTTTCTTTGTTATTATTGTAGATGTAAAAACAAAATGTAGGAGTAAATAAATTATTATTATAAAAAAAACCTACTGTTTTTTCAAAAAAGAATGATATTTTTGCCTGTTTCCTCGAATTAAGTCTCTCACCTGTTATAAAAGATTCTAACATATTCAAAGAGATGAAGTACTCTACGCTGACACGCAACACAAACAATTCGATGGATTCACAATTATTTTGAGTAGTAGAATATAATTTAATATATTAATTTGACACACCAAAAATTCCAACTACCCAACATAAAATTCGAATTATCCACGATTTTTTTAGCATTTTTTTAATACAAAATGCTAGGGACGGAGATATAATTATACTCAAATACTCTAATTAAAGAATATTTCGAATTAAAGTTCGAATTCTCCAGGTTCCAATGTATAATTACCTAATCTCACATGGCATAATGTACATTTTTTTAATTTGTTTTTTTAATTTAAAAGGAAATGATTGTCGGTAGATCAAATGGTATTCCTAATGAAAAATATGAACCACATGGTAGAGTATATACATTTTAAGAAAACTTATCTTTCGTGCCAAGCAAGTAATAGGCAATAGAAAAACTATAATTATATTAAAATAATTTTTATAATTAGGAAATAGACGTGGATGAACCAATAACGTATCTTTACAGGATCACTCGCAAGTGGGTCAGAGAAAAGAATTTTTCAGAATTTTAAATAGAATAGAAATAGAATTTTCGCAAAATGCCCTTGCCCATGTTAACTATATTCTATAATGTTATTAAAGAGAGTAATTTCCAAAGATCTTTTTAGCAAGATTTCCTAAATTTCGGCAATTTTATTTAAGAGAGTAACCATTTCTTTGAGAAAAATTTTGAGTTATTTTTTTTAACTACATATTTAAAAATTTCCCCTTTTCGAAGAAAATACATTGAAATTAAATTGGTGTCAGGGTGGCGGATTATTATGGGTAAAATAGAAACTTTATATCTCTATTTTGGAGATGCAGTTGATCAAAGGTAGCGATAGACGATATCAAGTCAAATCATGGACTCATCAGTGCGTCTCGCGAGGCTGAAACTTCGCGTGCTACTACAAATGGATTGGTGATACTACGCCGCCGGAATACGACCGGGAAATCTCAAAGCAAGACGGAATACAAACATCGCCTTTTTTCTCCCCATCTCTCGAGGACTGCTCCATAAATCCCACCCTCCACCGTCACAGTGCGACGGCCGTCTCCACTCCAATCATATCCGCGCGACACATCAAATCATTACAGATGCTCAACTACGCTACAATCTAGGCTCTACGTACTCGGGTGGGAATATAAGAATTTAAAATTTATTATATGGTTTTCTTATATGAGGGAATTAACAGCCAAGAGATACTGGTGACATTATTTTCTAAAGGCACAGCAATTATGTAAAGAAAAGAAACGATATAAACTAGATATTATTTGGTAATGCCTTTGATTTACCACTCGATGTCAGCAAAGAATAGAGACTAACTTGTATCTCTTGGCCACCAAGCTTTTGTATATTTCTTCTATCATTTTCTGTACCTAACTCTGCTTAGAAGAAAAGATTGTACCCTCTTTTCTTCTCACCCCCTTCCATCCTTCATCCTTCCACATTAACATAAATTTTAACATTAAAATCACATCAATAGAAGTATTAATTCAACATAAAAATAAATATCAAACGTAAAAACTGATGAGGGTCACATTGCATTCATTTCTAGGAATCCTTATGAAAGAGTATCTTCTATCATACCTATGTGGTACGGTGTGGTGGAAGTTATGAACATTATTTAAATGAAGCATTGCAATCTTTCCACTGAATTTATTCCAGCACGACGCTTTTCGTGGTTACAACAGAGAGTTATGTAACAAAGAAACACTTCGTGTTCTAATGAATTCAGTGGAAATATTACAATGTTCCATTTAAGTAAATTGATGAAGGAGAATGAATAGGTAACTCTCCAGTCATTCCCTATGATTCCAACAACTTCGTCTTCAATGCGTAAACTGTTAAAATGTTTGCATTTATCTTAACTTAGGCTTTAATCCACAATAGGGTGGTTTCCTGTTTTTTTTGTATTGCCTAAATCGAAAGATTATTACTCCTGGAGTACGTATTTCACGCTTTTAGATTTATAATGACGATATCTATTTTTCGCGATTAAATGAATAGTGAAAATTTTCAAGCGCGCGAAAACGCGACGCGTAAGTATGAATGCCGGGAAATCTCTCCGTACGACGTATTTCTGGTTCCCGCTGCCGCCCTGTGAGGTGACCTTGAGGCGAGTTGAGCGCTGATACGACGCAGGCTGCTTGCGGGTAGCTGAGTAGCCTGCTGGCTGGTAGCGCTTGGCTTAAATAAGGATTATTAATACCTTATCAAATGAAGAAAACTTTCCGACCTTAGCCAGTTTTAATAAGTGATTATTAAGACATGTTTCCCTGAGCTCTGCGCCTCATGCATGCATTGGTAACCTCAGACGATGTATAACTCCTATCTTCTCCAATAGAAACTAGGTCCCTGTGACGTCACGTGGAGTGGCATCGCATGGGCGCCAATCTGGCCCTTTTCAAATGAGGATAAAAATGGACCATTGCCAATGAATCGCAATCAATGCCTTTCGTTTTCTTTGATGAAGGAAACTACCCTATTAAAAACTTATATTTCAATACTTCACAGTATATTCCCTTTATCTTTATCTACATTATGGTTCCGGTAATTCACAGAAACATCATTATAAGCGTCGTTAATAACTCTAAAAAAAACTATCCAAAGTGATACTAAGCATACTAAATGAAAAATTGTCATTTTAACACGTATACTTTCAACATATTCAGAATGAATTTCAAGTACGAGCGTCACCCTCACCAATGAAAACAAAACCTTCAGGTTGAAAAAAAGAGTAGGTGAACCGGCTGCATAATTGAATATTGTATTATGTTCCGTGATTCACCGCAAGGAGATTACGGCGTGCGCTTCTTTTAAAAACTTCTTCGCAAGAAGCTGGCTGCCCAGCCTCATCTTGCTTTGATCGATAATCTTCCAACCCCATCCAGACCGTTCCCTTCCCTCACTTGCAATCCAATTAGCTATCCTTTCATCAAAGAACGTTCGGCTCACAAAGACACGCTCTCTTATCGGCCCACGGCATTCCCTTTCCTCAGCCTCTGAAATACATGCGACGCAATTTCTGCTAAAATCGAAAACGCACGTGGCTTAAACGCAGCAATTAAATGCCAACAAGTGAAAAAACGACTTCGTTTTCTTCCACGGATCTTTTTTCTTAGCACGACACGTTACAACCTCAAGAGGTAATTTTCAAGTAACTGAAAAGTAGTAGCACTTGTAGGTAGTAGGTACTTGAAAATGACCTCTTGAGGTTGAAACATGTCGTGCCAAGAAAATAAATCCGTGGAAAAAAAACGAAGTCGCTTTTTCATTTGTGAACTTCAACTTTCACAAAGTTGAGCCGCAAACCATTGAATTAAATGCCAATAAAAACACCTTGGCGAGATAGGTGAATTTATACTTATTGTAATTGATCGTTGTTCAATAGTTCTATGAATTGAGGTAAAAATTATTCTGTAGCCTTTTTTACATTGAATTATATCAAATAGCAAGATTTCAAAGAACATTAAGAGACATATTGGGGATTGTTAAAGATAAAACCTAGCATATCTTAACTATTAATTGACCAGAGATGTGCAAGTTCATTATTATTACTCGAATTCGCAAGCTAGGATTCGTGAAACGTGATGTAGGAAGTTTCTGGGATGAAAAAGAAGAAGAGAGGTGCTCCTTTTTTCCAGCCTTTATATCAACTCACCAACCTGTCTGTTTGTCTGTTTGTTTGTCTGTTTGTCTGGTACAAATCTTGTAACTCAAATTTGACTCACTTCCTGTGAAGCAAAAACGCTGAAATTTTGCACACTTCTTCATTTCCGATGACAATACATGAAAATATAACTTTTTCTCTCCAACCCCCCTTCAATCACCCCCCAGTCAACCTATAGCCCCCCAAAACATGTTTTTGATCTAAGAAGTTCCAAATGGTCGATTTTCGTGTTTTGCGACCACAGTAAAAGTTATCCACTTTAGGCATATCCACATAGTAGGCATTTAAAAGCATAGGGGTGGCATTTTGAAACATAGGGGGCTTACCATTCACTGAAAATTTAATAAATATAGTGACTTTCTTAATACGTCACTTTTGGTTTTTCGGGGTCACTGAGTTTTTTTTGCTTTGTGTCATATATAAACGTTGCTCATCCCCTGTAATCTAAATATAAAGGCTGGTTTTTAAAAAAAAATTTTTTATAAGAGCTTATTACTATTCAGACTGTATACGGTAACCGGCTATGAAAGATCAAATCCGTGAGCTACATAAAACAAATGATAGCAGCGCGATCCACCATGCGATAACTGTTATGACGGAACAGAGATATTCACACAGATTTTACACTATCAAGACAATCTGCGGCTACAGATTCAATAGTTTTGTTCTCGCATTATATAACTCGAGCAATTATGAACAGATATCTTCCAAAGCGAGACGGAGAACATCAACTAAAACTCGTACGATATTTCCAGGTTTGTCAGAAAGTATCAAATAAGAGGGACATTTAGCCGAACAAGTAGGCAATGGAAATCGTTTTTCCGGTGATTAATACCGCGTTTCAATAAATCCTAGGTCAAAATCGGACCGTCAGACCACATGAAACATGCAGTGATTTTTTTTGCATTTTCGCAATGTTTTACGGCTGATATCAAAACACCTCCTGCCACACACCTATCAAGGAGGCTCTAGGAGTTGAGCATAGAAATGTAAATGTAAGTTGGACACTTAATTTACAGCACCTGAGCCAATTCAATAAATGAAATAACTTTAGAAATACAAATTCACCAGCTTGTAAAAAAATGCGTCATCTCTTCCCGTGTTGTCATTTATTTACTCGCTGGAATGGCTCCGAATTATTTTTCTCTATAATGCATCTGTTGAAGCTGTCAGAGAAAAAAAAAACAATAAAACAGTCACCAATGAGCGCACGCTGTTCTAGTGAGTTTCCCGCGGCACCAAATCAGATATTAACCCTTTGTAACCCAGAGCTTTTTCTGGGAGAAATTAAATTTCAAGACTGTTCATTCTGAATGTGTGAAAAATTTCTACTCACTCAAAATAATGGTGGCAGGTACATATTTCGCCATTAAGATTTATAGCATAACAGAACATGTAGTTTAATCTTTCCTGTATAGTGCTGAAAATGCATACATTTCTGAAGTTACTCAGACGCAACATTGGGTTATAACAGATTAGAATAAATAAGCTGGGTGCCGTTAGAGACACGGAGGCTACGATTAGATTGCTTGGGAAATTAGGAATAGATGTTTATCAGAGAGACACGGAAAACCTCACATTAGAACCTCACTATATTTCTAGGTGCGTCAAAAATCTTAAATTATGATAAATATTTTGCAGAACATAGAGGAATAGAAATTCGTTTTTCTCCCGAGTAATAAAATACTTCAATAAATGCCATGTGGAACTTAGTGCGAGCATTTTCTCTTCTTTTTTTCTTCATCTTATCTCTTCTATTTTTTGTAAACGGCTTGAGTTTCCTAACACCCCCCACCAACCGCCTATTGAGGAGTAGCATGCAGATGTGCCTCTGGTCATAATTTCTTCGTTAATTAAAATAACTTATTTTAAAACTAAATACTTGAAAGAAGTCTATAAACGACGGAATAAATTCAAAAAATCAAGAAAACTCCGTAACAATTGAAATGGGAATACGATAACATAAAAATAAAATTGATGCGTAGTTTTCCGCGGCGTTGTCTAGAAGATGTCTCTATGCTTCTGGGTTTCACCGCGTGGATTTTCTTTGCGACGACAGTTTCTCCGGTATTCCAACCGGAAAGAAAATACACGCGGTGAAACCCAGAAGCATGGAGACATCATAAAAATAAAAGATGAATGATGACAAGATTGATCACACAAATGGACCTTTATATGCTAATATTGTAAACTTTAGTTTGATTAGCTTTGGCTGGATTAGATCAGGAGTAGTTTGTTTTTTCTCACCTATTATCATCTTCAGCTTGGCACAAGTCAAACAGGAAGCCATTTCCATGTAAACTAGTATTCCGATTGGTATAAAAGTTCTCCTCCGTGGTGTCCTTCGTCGTTTCCAATTTTAGCGTTTATTAAATACCCCTTATGGAAATTGTAAGCGTGATTTTATTACTTGAAATTAGTCACGGAGTTTCTCATTACATTTGGTCTCCAATCTCCTAAAATTACTAAGAACAATAACCAGGCACATAGTTTTTTTTCTCTCGAAAAATTTACACTCACCGACCAAACTTTATTTTATATCTCCAGGTATTCTACATGCTCCTAATGCTGACTACCCATTAAGGAGAGCAGATAATGAAACTGCTGCACAGAAGTACGATGCATGAGTTGAACAAATCCGGTTCAATTATACAGAAAGGCACCCTAAGACTACAGAGTTCCCCCCCCCCTTTCACATTGCCGTGAGGATGGAATTGGCTCCGATTTCAACCACATTCCCATACCTTGAGTACAAAATCGGGGGCACGACTCCAACCTTACATTGTTTAAATTTACTTTTTTCTCAGAATTTGAAATTCCGAAAAAATCAAGTACCTTCTCCCCATTTCATTTCTCGGAAGTCCAAATTAAATTCAGAGGTAAACGGTTTGGTTCCAGAACACTGATACAGGATCCAATCACCATAATTTTAGTTCAGGATACTCAGGGAGCGATTCATTTAAGGTCACGTTTTTCTCTGCACCCATGATTAGCATATTCTATAAGGAAAAATATATTGGGGCTCATAATTACTCATTACCTTTGGATAAAGAAAGTTGCAGTTTGAGTCACATGATGAATGAAGAAAACAAACTTCCAAATAACATGATTTTAAGTCATTAAAAGAAATACATTTCATTACCTTAGTAAAAAACTTGAATCAATCCAATAAAAATGATGGATGATGTAAAGAAACTTCCAAAATACACATTATAATGTCGCAAAAAGAAATGCATCCAGGCATTAAAGAGAAAACAATCCTAATTTTAAATAATTAAATTTCTTATACAACGTCTTACAATATATGTATATATAACATAGACAATCAGAATGAGGAGGATACAATGAATTCGTGAGAAATCCATAATCGAAAACTCCCACACAATTGTATAAAGCAGATCGTACATTAATTTCAAATTAAATTTCAATCTTTCGAAATAGTTCGAATCTTTTTCATAAATGTATTTCTGATACAACGTGTTACATTGACACGTTACATATATGCAGACATTCAGTGAGAAAAACTGAGGAGGAAACAATGGCTTCGTGAGAAATTCGTTCGCAAAAACTCACACATAATTAATTAAAAAAGATTGTACACTAATTTCAAATAAAATTAACTTTCAGCAAGACCGTAATTTGAGTCACTCTGATAACATAAAAGGAGCTTATCCACTAACTACTCTGCACTGGAAAGAATCGGCCTGTTACGTTACCCCCTTCCAATCTCGTTTAAATTACCACGAGCTCCGCAACGAGAGACGAGCCCCTAGAATTGAATCCCGCGTATGAGAGAAAATTAAAATGAGGCCGCCGAGCTGATATGGGGAACGGAACGGATGCCTAATTACTTTGGTGTAAATGAGTAGGTCCTAATTACTTTCGAAGACTTTAATGCCTCAATTATCCAAGAATCGGAATTACAGGGAAATAGAATTTTACCAAGTCACCACACGAATCTGTGTAGCCTAGGAATGCATGCACACCATCCCACTTCTATTACCCAATCCCTAGGTATATTGGTCCAATTTCCTTTTACTCACTAATCCCACCAGCTTCCCAGATCTATTTCCCGGATTAACCCATACACCGTCTGCAATACGGCTCAAATGGCAATTCACTCGAAAATATAAGCGGCTGAGATAATTCTAAGCTATTTCCAAGGTATTACCACTCGCCTTAAAGAACTATCTTATTGAGTTATCAGTAAATAAACTTGAATCAATTCCATGAAAATAATGGATAATGTAACAAACTTCCAAAATACATGCTATAATATCGCTAAAAAAAATGCATTTAGACATTAAAGAGAAAATAATCCTTTTTTTTAATTAAATTTTAAATAGCATGATTCTAAGTTAACCTTCAGCCAGTCAGTTAAGATTTTAAACTAACTTTCAGCAAGATCAGAATGTGAGTCACTATGATGAAATAGTTCATAAAAATAAATACAATTTGGTGGCATAAAAGGGAAAATATTAAAACGTTTTTGATAAATACACTTCTGATTAAACGTGTTATAATATAAGCAGACTTTCAGCAAAAAAAATTGGGGAGAATACAAAGACTTCGAGAGAAATCCATAAGCGAAAACTGCCTCTTTCAATTTTTCTTTTACACAGCTGTAAGCTGTAATTAGGTACATGAAAAGTTCAATTATTAGATTTTCCATTATATGCTAAGCACCCTTGGTAAAAATAAAAATGAAGGTCGGTGAGTGTAGAGTTTCAGAGGAAAACCGTGAGTTTTCCTAGTTATGGGTCCTAGCAATTTTATGGGATTGGAGGCTAGATGCATAAAAAAACTCCGAGAGTAATATCAGATTTAAAAATTTAGTAAAGGAAACATAAGCCAAGGGCAACGAACAATATTATTCTGGATATCATGAAACACTAGTCCTCAAAATGGGATCCATTCTTAAGACCTAAAAAATTAACTTGTGATATTCCGGAGTCTTAAATTGGAATATTACATGTGCTTGAATTAATCATAAAGAAGATGAATTAAGGGCTTAATACAGTCAAGACATTATTTCTCACCTCGGTATCTAATAATGGAGTCTGCTACCTTATGAATTCCTTTGTAAAAGAGAGGTCTTCACATTGATTATACCAAATTCATATGTAATTTACATGCTTACGAAAGCAATTTCATTAAACAGTTAAATAATAATTTTTACGAAAAAGTACATCACTAACCCTCGATTTAATTCATACCGTGGACTACATTTATCTAATTAATTAAAACGCGAATCATAAAGCTTACTCTCAGTAATTAAACCATTCGGTTAATATATATCTCGAGGGAGGACTTCATTTAATGCACTGCAGCCTTTGAAAGACACTACTTTAGGTATCGCCGCTTGTCTGATTTTTTGCATTAGAACCTTAACACTTGTGCTCATATCTTAAAGAGTTCAGGTTGTTTAGCTTCAAGGATATGAATTATTTATTCAAAAAAACACCCAAAAGTAATGATTAGTATGCACAAAAAGCTTTGTTATTGTATGTTTTTATATATTAAATTTCGCATTTAAAACTATATACTTCAACTTTCCAGCTAATATGGTGTTGCTTTTGAAACTTGGGAAATATTCTTTCGTTAATCCTACGTAACATTTTGGGATACATTTTTTCATATATATTTTTATTTATCCGTTTCTTGTACACAAAATTTGAAGACTTATCTACTAATTTACTTTGATCTCAGTATGCTCTCAAAATTAAAATGTTTGCACTTGATAGAAAAAGAAATTTGCTGACAAGACTTATTATGTTAATCAATCACCCTTCGCAAAAATAAATCTATTAAATAAAGGAAACATGAACCATGAGCAACAGATAATATAATTTCCGATATTATAAAATGAAAATTGAAAATTTCGCTATAACACCATCAATATTGAATTCGTAAAACGTCGCGAAGAAAAAATAACGCCCAGTCAAGCGGAAGAGATGGGTCCTCTTAAGTATGCTCACAGTTTGCCAGGACACTACGCTAATATCATTTTACTCTGTTTCCACAATTTAACAACGGAACCATGAATGCAAAGTCATGCGAATTTTGAATGAATATCAATCCCAGAAATCAAGCGGCATACGAGAAAGTAGACCAAATGAGATCTTACGAACGCGAGGGGTTACTTCCACAGTGGGGAATTCCCAAGGAATAATATTCTCAGGACGTACGGAGGCTTGGAGAAGGCGAGGACGCTTTTGACTTGGAAATTTCTCGTGCCAAATGGATTCGACCCGAATGCTTTTAAGGATTTCGCATGCGCATCGCTGAATGAGGACATTGTCATTTCAAATCTTCTCATTTCGGATGGGCCAACGGACAGGGGGAATAACAATGGCAACTTACGACGCACTCCGACCCATTCTTCTACCCCGTTTTCTTCACCAGCAGAGCCCTCATCTGCCGGAAATATGAATCCGAAAGAGGCATGAAATGACATCATATATTTTCAGTCAACCAAATGTTTTGAGACCAACAACCCCATACAAGTGCACGTCCATATTAACACACAAGAGTACTACTAATCATTCCATTTTCATGTCGGACATAAATGTAATATATCCGTTATAACAACCGAAACCGGAACAAGTTATTGCATCCCTATTAATTTATGAGAGAGAGAGAGGGTACATACTACTAATTTTTCCATTTTCTTAGCGGTTAAAAACTTACTATATCCGTTTTAAGCAGCAGTACTACAATAAATTATTGCATCCATCGTCTTATCATGGTAATGCGTTGCAGAGTGCATTTTATTCGCTTATTATTACACTTGCATGCATAAAACATTTACGGTGAGATGAAAAAATGAGAAAAAAAAGGAATTGGGCAACCGGGGACACTTTTACGACCTCTTTATCGGGCTACCGAGTTATCAAGGAAAAAAATGAACGAAAACGAAAGATCACTCAAACGATATGGAAATTATGGATAGCAAAGATAAAATTCTCCCTGAAAAAACGGGAGATCCAGGTTCGAACTCCGATTACCCAAACGACTTTTTGTCATGAAGAATTGCATCCCTGGTGTACATCGACTTTGCATCCATGACTGCGTTCAAAGTCACTAGTGCTATTCAGTGCTTTGCAAGGAAAATTATAGCTAAGAACGCACTTTTTATGCGATTCTCACATAATAAATCCTCGTGTTTCAGTGGCAGCATCTAAAATCACGACAGCAATAAAATTAACATCCATAGGTTTGGCAACTTGCCCTGCTTTCACTTCTTCACAAATATTACAACCATTTCCCGGAACAGCTAAACCCGGAGGCTAATGAAATTTAACGATTAAAAAATTACAAAATATTCGGGCCGATAGTTTTTCTATGAAATAAACTAGACCCAAAATAACAAACACAGCATGTAAGAGTTCAAAAAGCTAGAGTGAACGTTGACATTGGCGGTGACGTGTGAACATAGGAATTCTTCAGCGCCTGACGAAATGTTGGAAATATTTCCACGCAATTAAATTTATTTTTACCTAATTTCCTCAACGGTACATTTTATCACACTGAGTGAGCCATTCAGCTCATTTTAGCCAAAATCGTGCAAAAAAGAGGGGGAATAGCTATATTTGTCCAAAGCTGAAACAAAAACTAAAGAACAGTCCCTCATATCTTCAAAAGTTATGCATAAAATCTGACTAAAAACTGCAAAATAATAATGCTAAACCATTTAATATTTAAACTCACCAGCCACACACAACAATTCAACCACCAGGAAAGCGGAAGACTTGGTGATGAAGAGGTACTTTCAACTTACCTGAAAGAAAAATCAAACAGGATATGAGTAAGGTTACGAAAAGTAGATCAATAATTCATGTTATGCAGGCCTCTGTTGTGTAAAGCACAATATGTATCCAGTAAATAAACCACACTTCGAGAACTTCGTAATAATGAAAATAGAAGGGCCAAAAATTTACCTCTAAAGCTTATAACATTTACTAAAGAAAACTTATTTGAACAACTGATAAGGATATGACTGCAAGCGAAATATTAGGAATAGCACAGCTAAATAGAGGACGCCAGAGGTTGATTGGGTTGGTTGGCCAGGCTGCCACAAAAAATATCAATCCCCGTCACCTACAACCATAGCACCAACCTTCAACCAAATAAGTATCACTTTCGGGGTGCAATTTTTAATTGTACTCATTTTGCAGATATGGTGCCCTTAGTAACATGCCATATTTATACTATTGCAGCAGACTTTCGGCTACTTTAATATTCACTTTCCATTGCAGCAGTCATCAATTATTTTTCCTCTTCTATTCTTGACTTTGTTTAATACATTTTATGATATTTCTTGGAGTTTAGGTCAATGTAAACATACATACATTGACCTAAACTCCAAGAAATATCATAAAATGCAGTCATCAATATAAATGACATCAACTCATGGATGATTCTCCCTCAAATCAACGAACGTTTGTTTCCTAAGGCCTGAGATGTAGATGGTAATTTAAGCTTAGACCCATACTCAGCCTAAGATAAATAATCAGAGACTGATTTAAGGGAAAAATTTACGAATTTTACGAAATTTTTTTTCGCATTCTTTGCTTTAAAAAACGTGTACTGAATCATGTAATTCCATCTCTTTTTCAAAAACAAATTGCCGCACAGCCATGATTTAAGGGTTATTTTAAACCTATGACTTTTCATAATAGATTAATAGTGCAAAAATGACATGAATTCACTTTCCTCTTATTATAACGTTTAGTCTTTAATAGATTATCGATTGACTTTTCCCATACACTCAAACTCACAATAAGCCCAATATTTTACTTTAAAGGTAATGTCGACACATCTATCATATATTCCAAAAATAATATTAGGTGGCAATTCATAAATGGAATTTTTGAATTTAAATATATGATAACTCCTTTCCTGTGATAATTTTTGCAGTTTTTCAAGAATTAAATATGGTAGTTACATCTACATAATTTATTAAAAAGAGGATGACGGTTCGTCCGAGACCAATGTATTTCGACACCGATAAACCGACCAGCATGAAATATGACAAATGTGCGTATTTTTTTTACAAAGAGAAGATAGTCCATATATTTCGTTGAAACAGGCCCTCAGGGCCCCCGAATAACCACCCCTGGTGGTCCTTATGTTAAGTATTTGGTTCGGTGCAGCAGTTTCATTTTTCAGCTCCAAGAAATCATTCTACCCGTCGTCAAAAAGATTCAGTAATGTATACAGCCATTCGTTGACCCTCATTCTTCCTAACGCGGCATCAAAACTGACTCTCAACCACTGCCTGAGTTCATCAGCATAATCTACTTCCCGAACATCACCTCCGGCCATTTCCATACCTCGCCTGGGGAAAACCAAATTACTGTAGCGAAGCGCCCTAACTCTTTGTAATAAGCATTTAAAAAAGAAATCAGCTCGCCCTGTAATAATTACGTTCATCTCTGTTTCCACCAAGAATATAACTATTCTAAAACCTCGTTCTGGATACAAATGATTATGAAAAGAAACCCAAAAACTAAATGTCATATGAATTACGAAAGATGTCAACAGCTCATTCCAAAAAATATTTTTGAACATTAGACTTTTTTTATAAAATAAGAATGCTAACGCGGATCGAATTGCCGTGATGGCTAGAGTGTTTGCGGCCCAATCTGAGGGTCCGGGTTCAAATCTTGGCGATGACGGAGAATTTTTTACAATACCCTATCCCTGCTTGACTGCTTTGTGGAGGGCAATTTAAGCACAGAACTCCGTCCGTCTTATAGGATGGCATGCCGTGGTCCCTTGCTCCTTTCGTTAAGAGCTGGCTAACGCTGACGCCAGGTTTCTTTCCACCCTTACTTCAGCTCCCTTCCGTTAAAGAGACATTGACTTTAGCTGTCGTTCCCATCCTTTAAATACCATATCATGAACGCAAATAGACACACATGTATAGGTATAGATTTCATATAGAGGTCGTACTCGGCTTTGCAGACCCTCCGGATCTTGCTCTAATATGGAAAATATTATTTGACGAGATTTATTTGAAACTGCCACCATGTGAATCGTTTATAACTACCCAAATTTCAGTGACCACGTTCCCTTTGTTCTTATTATTTAGAATGAAATTTGAGAAGTCTCCCTTTGTCCTAATCTCGTTATAAGGATGGATGAAAGGAGTGGTCATAAAAAGTGAAAATAAGAAGGCGCTGCCCGTTATCGAGCTCACTAATATCACGGATACTGCTGGAGGTAGGACTAAGCAAGAAAAAAGTCTCTTAAGACTAAAACAACAATTTTAGTTATAAAAGACGTATTTGATGCAATATCCCAAGATTACGAGATGCACGTGTATTGTGGATTCGTGTAGCGTGTTAATAAAATCGCACGCAAAAATATCACAAAGTTTTTTCTCGTCCAAATTCAGGTATTGGCGGGCGCAACTTTATACATTCAGGTTTTCGCAAAAAAATTACATCCCAATATGCATGCACAATGCCCGCCGGGAAAGCCTCAATATGAGAAACCTGCTTCCCTATCCTATTTCATTTCTATACGCGATTTCTTTTTTTCTAGGTTTCCCTCGACCAACATTCCCGGCAATGCACGTATGGGAAGGCGTTTACCACATGCAACCCGATATAAATATGTAAAAACGGAGTGCACTTCGTTCCCATTGGGAAACGCAAGAGGGAGTAGGTATCGAGGTATATTGATCACTTCCCCTTAACTTTTCACCGGGACGGATTCCAACTCGTTATTTTTAAGATACCCGAGGCATTGCTTCCCATTCCGATCGTAAGAGGCGAGGCCTTACATACTGGATAGGGGCGGAAAAAGACCAAAAGCGAAAATAACCGAAAGAGAGAGACGGAGGCCAGACTGCCCCGGTTTCAGGTCGTTGTCTCCAACCAGATTCCTCGATGCCCAAGGATGTCGATCCTTTATTGAATTCCTCGCGCGGTTTCCATGTGAATATTTTCCGTACGGAAGATTGTAAAATAATAGTGCTACAAAATCATATGATTCCCGAAGATGAGGACGATGACTCGCCGTAAGTTTGTTCTAAATATGTCCGCGGAGGTAAAATCGGTCAAATGTGCATATAGCTACATTAATTACGTGATGACTAGGCGATCCATAACCGGATCTTAAGGTATGTTTACACGGTACATTAGCTTGTATAAGATAATATATTAATGAATATATGCGAGAATGAACATCAAAAAGCACCGTGTAAGCACCCAGTTTGTACGAATGCACAATAGAACCTAATTTGATTGATTCATCAGTACAAGTTGCGTCCCGATCCACCAAAATCGTTAATCCAATCAGACATTATAGACAGTATAAAAAAACCTTTATGGTTACCCGGTTTCCGTGCGAATGTCACGTGTGAATGTTTTCCGTGCGGAAGATTGTAAAATAATGGTGCCACAAAAACCATGTTTCCGCGAGATGAGGACGATGACTCGCTGTACATTTGTTTTAAATACGTATCTTCGCGGAGTTAAAATCGGTCAAATGTGTCCATAGCTTCATTAATCGCGTGATGACTAAGCGATCCATAACCGGATCTTAAAGTCTGTTTACAGGGTGCATTAGCTTGTACAAAATAATTTGTTAATATACATATGCGAGAATGAACGACAAAAAGCACCGTGAAAGCACCCAGCTCGTGCGAATGCACGAATACAAAATAGAACCTGTTCTAATATGATTCATTCATCAGTACAAGCTGCGTTCCGATCCACAAAAAATCGTTAATTCAATCAGACATTAACTCGTACCTCTTAATATGCCATCGTGTAAACAGGCCTTTCTGGTTGCTTTACGGTTGGAATTTTCCACGTCTTTCTAAAACATCATTCGTTTCCTAATATAACTTACCGAACATTTGGCCGAGAAAATCATACAAGTTTTACTGTGCTATTTATTGCAATTTAAAATCAACAAATAACAATGCTGTAATTTTAATTCAAATTTTAAACAAACATTGACGATGAAAATACAAAATGAAAACGCTGAATTTGAAGTGATTTTATACTTGATAAAAATAAGAAATGTACATCATCTTAGTCTCCGTTCATTGTCAAAGAATAAAAGAATATTTAAGAGTTTTGGACATCACTCTTTCCTCTTATTCAAGTGATACACAGGGTTGATGCACTGAAAAAATAATTATTCACATGCTATTGGTATCGCTGATAGGATGTTTAATCGATCACTTAGGCAACATACCTAGAATGCCCGATCCGCAAATCATAAATTGTAGGCACAGATCTGTGATATGACATACAGAGAAAGAGGATAGGAAAAGTTGTCAGGAACCCAAGAAAACCATCCCTCACATATAATAATCAGTGAAACGACATTTCATACACAGTAGTGAATTCACAAGACAAACATTACCTTGAAATTCGAGAAGAAAATGCAATTTGCCAAAATTTGCCTCGCTCTCCAACTTAATTCCAGCATTCGAAATGGGGGGTCGTAACACATTGAAGGAAACCTATACACTGAGAGGTAATCTTTGAAAAAATATCGTTTTCAATCATTAACCGCAGAAATTTGATCACCCATATTTGCAACAATAGCAGATGTTTATCAGCTAAGAACCAAAATCAAAAGAAGTCGTACGAAATTTCCACGCGCGCAATCGAACAGTTACGTCATCATAATTAGGTTATGGTTAACAACTTGATTCTGGAGGATAACTTAATTCTCTTCTCATTTATCATTATTTCTTTCGAAGCGCGATTCTTATGGAGAAAATCTAAAAATATTTTTTCTCTAAGATTAGCATAGGAACTTTGTTAAACGGTTTAACACTTAATAAAATCGAGCTGGACTTATACAAAATGAATGACTACTTTTTTAATGAAGCTTAAAATCTGATTTTGAAGTGATTTGGGTTTATTTTTATGTTTTTCGCGACTGCGACCTATTTAGTTGGTATTTTCAGTATTTGCCATCTTGATTGTTATTATTTTGTGTCCGCGATCATTTTATTTTTAATTTTTTGCACTCACATTTTCGCATTGTTCACCCTACAATTACGTGTAGGTTGGGCGAACATTAAACGCAATAGATAAAGTAAAATTAATATCACCGCTGCCTCGTTTTCCGCCGTCAGGTCACTGATGCGACCTCGAGAATCGTACAACCGAGCAATATGATTGTAGGGAACGGTCCGTTGATTCGGGGGCTGCTATCTGTGATTTTCATTCGTGGAGTAAGGACGGGAGGGATGAACCAGAGGGAGGGATAGCAGCGAGAATGGGGTTGGCGAACGACACGGAGGTCAAAGATCGCTCGGGGTTGCATTGGGGGAAAACTACGTGGGATGAACTCGTAGGGGGATGTGATACTTAATTTTTTTTCACCGTGAGTGGGCGAACTCCTGCACATTTTAGGTGGGTGTAACGTTGTTATGTCTTTCTATGGAAATACTAAGTACTAGTTCAAAACTTGGCAATTATTTTACTTACTATGAACCGTGATTTGAGAAAAAAATTAATTTAAAGCACAACTTTGTGAAAATTTTCCTTCATGGAAAATTAAAGAATAAGCTTTGTAAGCTTCACTAATATATTTGAAAAGCACTACTCGGGATTCATAACATGGTTACATCATTAGGTCCGTCAGGTTAAGTCAACCTGACGATGTAACCATGTTATGAAACCCAGATGGTGCTTTTCAAATAAATTAGTGGACCTTAAAAGTTTTATTTTTTCATTTACCATTAAAGAAATAAATTCCATCGATTAGTTTCATAAATAACACTATACATACATCCAATTGTAAGGTCAATAAAACATTGCTCGAAAATGTCGTTCTTCCAAACGTATTTCGATCTACTGAACACGAAAATGATGCTCAAAACATCTTGTCGCAAAAACTTTTTTTGCATAAGTTGCGCAAATTTTCAATGATTGATAATTCAATATATAAATATTACTATGAATCGTGAATGAATTAAATTGATGATTTCAGGCATAACTTTTTTGAAAGTCGAAACAGTAAGCATAGAAACAAGGTGAAACGTGAATAAAAATGTCAAGAAAGTGGAACAGTGGCACCACAGAATTTGGGATGGCTCGGATGGCGAGCGACTACTGCTGCATTTTTTACAGATATGCCCAATGAGGAGAAAAACGGGCCATGTCGTGATAACTAAGGAACCACGGGGTAAAAGGCGCTCGTGAATGTTTGGTTACACATTCCCCGCATGCAGGTGAGAATATACTTCAAAAATTTGGTACTATAAACTGATATTCTACTTCAAAGTTTTTTCCATCAAGCCAATATTTACCTACGCATGTGTAGAATTTGAGTTTTTCCTGGCATATGCTCTGCAGGAATAGTTTTCGAGTATCCCACCGGGTGTAGATTTGGGTCACATGTCCCAACGTTTCGATGACGAAGCCCGCCATCGTCTTCAGGGGTTTAATCACTCAGGGATTCAACCCCTGAAGACTATGGCGGACTTAGTCATCGAAACTGTGGGACCTGTGACCCAAATCTACACCCGGTGGGAAACTCAAGAACTATTTCCCCCTACGCATGTGTTATCGATATTGGCGGAGTATATGATTAGCGCTATGGTTGTAGGTGATACTATATTTTGGTGTTATAGAGGAAAACCAAAATTTGAGTTACAGCTGTTATTCACAGTTGCATGTTGTAATTAATGTAAATTTAAAACACAGTATTGCGGAACAATACATTAATTTAATGTAAATTCAATTTTAATGATCAATAATCCTTAAAATTACGAAATAATACATAAAATATGACTGACAAGATCTCAAGGAAAATACACAAGATGTATCGTTTGAAAATGTCGAAGAGTAAATAAAAGTTTTCCTGTCTTCATCGACCAGTGGCGGGACAAATTGTGGTTAATTCAAAGAAATAAAAATTTTTAATGGGGTTCTTTTACGGATTCATTGTTGCTAAATAATATATCTGAGTCAATTATAATCAAAGATGAAGCTAATCCTGAAGCTCGCTAATCTTGCATTAACAGATGCTAAAAAAATTGCTGTTAATGATTCAGTCTTCCTTTAATAGTGTATGAAAAAGTTACATTCAAATATGGGGATTGTGATTTTCTTCAAATTTAATTCTGAGATACCACGAAATAAAAGATAGGTACACAGTTTTCCACTGATCTCTGCTTTAAAACAAGCTACAGCCACCATTGTGTCTGAATCTGGGCTTCGAATGAAATCTCCGGGGGAGGCTTATTTGTGGTCGTAGTGCAGCGGCGCGAAAACAACTCTCCCTAGGGACTCCAGCAAAATCCACGGAAAGAGCATTTCAATTAAAATTTCACATTAAAAAAAAGCCGTATTGACGAGGCTTACGCGGCGAAGATCCGATATTAAAAAATGACTGATTGAAACTAAAACCTGGGGAGAGACGGCTGTTTTTCTCATGAGGGGAGCTCACATCATTATGGAAAATAGAATGATTACACACTGATAGCCGCTTATATATTGATGCTCGGTAGTAAATATGCTGAAAAATTGAAATCCCACACAAACATTTCCACCATAACTAGTTTTTTTTTTTAATCTAGGTAAAATAACTCAATCCTGGCCTATTTATGGTTACTGGTGTACCTTCTTATTGGGTGAAACGGTCATAATACGACATAGCCAGTCAACCCAGAATTTTTAAATATCCGGGGAATTTACAAATAGTACGATAATAATTACTCATCATGAACTAACTCCTAAAATGTAGCGTTGAGATTTAGATGATTTCAAGTTGTGTAAGTGAAAAGACGAACAAGCCGTAGGCCTAAAACACAATGGATACTCGGACAAGGGGCGAGATACGTACGAAGAAACTCCGCTTAGTGCGCACAAGGAAATTCAATTACAGCGCATGTGGCAAAACATGATGATGCATAGTTTAATTAATTTAATCACTGAAAACTGTCCTATTTCCTGGACAGGGACATTGCTAAGACCGAATGAGTCTAATGAATTGTTACGGAGACTTCGGCAGTGTTTAATTATTTGATAAAAATAATGCCACGCCGACTCATTGGTGGACGAAAATTGAGTCGACGTGGCATTAACCCGAAAACAATTATCATTCTACAGAGTTATTAGAATATTTTGTATAGGAAGTTATCAGTGCTGTTCCTCGTTTCTTCGTCAGGAGGACACTTTCATCTCAAGGGCACTAGATGCTGAAACCATAATCGGCTGAATGATTCAAATATTTTGGACAGAAATTTAACAGTGTTTTCCCTTGAGTCTTCACCTGACGGACACTTTTACCCCGACGTGCTCCTTACATCCAGCTTCTTTATTTTCTCCATCTTCTCCTCACACGCGAGGCATGCAACGGTGTAGCTCAGCAACCACCCTTACGCCTAACACCTCCTTCCTTACCTGGAACTGCTGGCTGGCGAAACCAACTCCTCTCCCTCCTGGTACACTACAACTCTCCCACCTGCCGCACTCCACCGCAGGACGTAAAAGGAGGCGTAGAGGTGGCGGGGGTTATAAAGTTGGATGGAGAAGGACGAGGCAGGGGTTGCCGCCAGGTGAATGAGTGGGTGGCGTAGGGCGTAAAAGGAGCAGGAGACGACGCTGGATTGGTCGAGGAAGGAAGGTTGAGGGTTCGAAGGAGAGGGTTCGCGGAAGCATAAACCCTGAGGGGTCGAAGCGCGTGCGGTGGAGAACGAAGAGCAGGTAATGAAGGGATAGAGAGGGAGCTATGCTCATTAATTGAGCATTTTTTCCAATCCTATCGGCATCTACGTCCCCAAAGTCAACTAGCCTCCTTAAGGGTTAGGCTGCATTCAAAAAACAGCAATATCCACCAGGGACGCAGCTAGGAATTAAGGCTAGGGGGGTTTAGGTGCAACTAATACCTGGGTGTGTGGAGGTATGGAATACCCACCAGGATAAGCGGTAGGTGCAAGATTGCGGAATTTTAAGATAAGATTGGATTTTAAGATTGGTTCAAAATGGTGAGTTTTACGGCTTTATGATAGATATTACATTAATCCTTACACTATTCTATTAGTAATATCAATCCAATCAAGTAAAATGGATAAAACTTAAAAATTTCTCTGAGCTCTGGGGGTTTATCCCCCAAAACGCCCCCTTCGATGCGCCACTGATATCCACTATCACAAGCAATTTTAAGACATAAGAAAAGACACAAGAACACAAATACAATGTCAACTATTATTTACATCATCTACACAAGATCTTGCAGGCAACATTTTCGATGGAAGACAATGAAAAAATTCAATAAATGTCAGTTCCCCAAGAAAAATGTTAAATAGTAATTGTTGTTCAGCTAGGTTGGTATTTCAGTAGGCAATTAAGAGATTGAGTTTGAGAGTTGGAAAACAAAGCGTTAAAATACATGGTTAAAATATTTCCCTGCGAATGGCATGAAAAAAATTATCTCGGGTTTGCGCTCGGGTCAGAAAATTTAAGGCAGCCTTGGGAATGGGTAACGAGACTGAACCCGTAACCTCGGCTGCCTTGAATTGTATTACCCGCGCGCAAACCCGAGAGAAGTTTATTCAAGTATAATAGCACTTAGTCTGCTATGCAAAACTCTCATCAAAACATACAATATAAGATTTGAATAACGGCTATATTCCATAATTATTTATTTTAAACATGAAACGACATCTACAAAAGCTATTGTTAACAAAATTTTCTGTTATAGGTCATGAAACAATCAATAAATGTCACTCCCACAACTTTCAAATAGTAATAGTTGTTCGGCTAGGTTGGTATTACTGTAGTAGGTAATGGAGAGAGAGAGAGGTCTGAGAGTTGGAGTGTGAGGCGTAAAAAGCAGAAAATATACGGAAGCTAAGGAGACTGAATGGCATAAACCCTGAGGGGTTGAAACACGAGAGGTGAAGAAGGAGGAGCAGGCAATCAAGGGATAGAAAGAAAGCTATGCTCATTTATCGAGCATTTTTCTCCACTCGTTTCGTCGTCGACTTCACCAAAGCGCTCATCCAGCTACCTTAACGGTTCTGCTGATTGCAAAAAACATAAAGATGCACTCTATGCTGTACGTGGACAACTTAATAAATAAATAAAGGGGGCCAAGAGTAGTAAACTGGAAAAGTAAGAAATTGATTGAGGTACGAATGAGTATTTTTTACCGATGTAAGCCCAGTATCCAGCGATGTATTTGTCAGAAAGAAAAAAATAAGATGAATACCCACGGATAAGAGGGCATTCTGGGAAAAGAACAGCTGCAAATAGAAGAAAAAACGTAAGGATTTAACGTTAGAATTGACATAATGAATAGGTTCCTCTACGGCAGCGATGCATGGACTATGACAGCAGAAGACATTTCAAGGATGGAAGCAATCGAAATGTGATTCTTCCAAAATAAATCAAATAGACAAGTGGGGTTATTAGGGATAAGCAATGAGGAATTACACAGCACAAGATATGTGAGTTAGAGATAAGAAAACCCTGATAAGATGACCGTACAACATAATATGCCACATTATGGGTCATGATGATCTGAGGGAGCAAATCATTTTACTACAACTGATTGAGAATATTCCAAATTTAGGCATAAAATTATTTTTACCCGTGAGTTAATCATTCCGTGATTTCGACGACTGACATCGATGTGAATTACATTGTGTGCAATAAAATCAAGTTTTATAATCGTTGATCTATAAACATGAGAATGAATTGAACAATGTCCTCGATTATTATTGATATTAATAGTGCTCTCATTCCGTTTTTTACGCATAACCATGTCATATATGACGTCATGCTCTTTCCAGAAATACACGCGAAATGATTATCTTGAGAATTGCATACCGTGAGATACATAATAATGAGAAGATGGAGAAAGGGTTATTAAAACAAGAATAGGATATTTGAGAACTACAACGTAGGATGCATAATGGTAAAGAGGTAGACAAGGCACAGAATGGAATAGTTGAGAATAGCACAACGTGAGATACAGTTAAAGAGGTAGAGAAAGTACAGAATGGGATATTTGAGAATTTCACAGCATAAAATACATGCAGTTGAAGAGATATAGAGCATAGGTAGAAAAACTGCACCAAGGGATAGTTGAGCATTGCAAAACATAAGATACATAAAGTTGCACAGGTAGAGAAAAGGTAGAAGAGGTACAGAATGGGATATTGGAGAACTGCACAACATAAGACGTACAAAAATGACTACATAAAGAAAAGACAGAAAGTGCAGAGTATGATAAAACTCGGAAGAGGAGGAGTGGAAGGTGAAATTGGCGAGGGAGGAAGAGAACATAAGGGAGGGAGAGAGAGAGGGACTGATCGCGGGGGCGTTGCTAGGCAACCGCGCTTGCCAGCATCACCTCGGGACTTTACCCCTCTGACTCACCCTCCCGGCGTTTCTCAGTGGCGCAGCATAGCGAGGCCTTTAACCCTCCACCCCATCCCCTGGACGTGCTTCAGCATCCCGTTGCACCCAAACCCCTGCATTTCATCCCTCCAAACCCTCCGCAGTGGAAATATCCCACCCCCGATGGGGACCACACCCATGACGCCTCCACGCCCCCGATATACACTACCTCCGCCCCTAAAAGCCCAACCCCCACGTCGGAGCTATGCCTACGTAAGGCTCTCACACAACTCTTTCCTCCACTATGGGTAAGTACCTGCCTCAGCCACGGTTACCTAGGGAATGAAAGGTTTCTGCCGTACTTAGTTTTTTGTATACCTACGGTTGGTTGGGATGACTCTTCACTGATCAGGACGGAGGTACACAAACAAAACGGTGACTACAACTGTCCAGTACGAGGCAAATATTCTCGATCGACATACATTGGATATAAGAGCAGAAAAATGGTATAAAAATACAGAGTTGGGCATTTTGAGAATTGAGCAACGTAGGATGCAGTTAAAGAGGCAGAGAAAGTAACGAATGGGATATTTGAGTATTTCACAACTTAAGATGCATAGAGCTGAAGAGATATAGAGCATAGGTAGAAAATTTTCACTGAAGGGTAGTTGAGAATGACAAAACATTAGATACATAAAGTTGCAGAGGTAAAGGAAATGAAGAAGAGGTACAGAATGGGATATTGGAGAATTGCGCGACGTAAGACGTACAAAAATGATTATATAAAGAAAAGGCAGAAAGTACAGAGTACGATGAAGCTCGGAAGAGGAGGAATGGAAGGTAAAATTGGCATATAGACTGATTTGATGGATATTGATTATTCGTCAAGCGTATTGTGGGAAACTTTTTGGATGTAAAAGTAAGAGAAATATGCTATTTCGCACTCGTCCGACCTAAGTCCCAACGATGACCTTACGGTACGAGATGGTTCTAGGCATTTCTCTGGTGTTAGCGAACAACATTCCCCCCTTAAAAAATAACCTCACACGTTAACCTGAGAAATGAATTAAAAAATAATCTGAGAGGTTATTTTTGAGCGGGGAGGAGGGTGCGCGGGGGGGAGGGGGCGTTGGACTTTCTCTGGATACATTTTAAAGTAAACACAAATACTTTAGGAATAAGGGTCGAGACTTAAATATCAACGTGAAGGTATAGCGTGCTCACATACTGAATGTGACATTTTTTGAGCTTAAAAACTAAGTACATAATATTCGGAGAAAAAATGTAAATGAATCAATTTGTACAACAAAAACCAGCTTTCAATAAATTCAATCGTTTATTTACTCATATTTATCTGAACATTGGACAGAGCGCTTAGGCGCACCCTTTTGCTTGGCGCACTAAGCGACCGCGTACTTTGCTTACCGTTTAAACCAGCCCTGCCCCTGTCTATCTACATCACGAGTATTTGCCTCGTACTGGACAGTTGTAGTCACCGTTTTGTTGGTATATCTACGTTGAAACGTTTGATATTTTAACTGTCGACGTTTAATGAATACTGTTATTTAATGTTTTTAGGAAGTTGTTGATGGAAGGAGAGGGTTCCAGTATTATCTACTCCGTGTCGCTCTAAAAGATATCTATTCTCAATTGTTAAAGCAATCTAAGTAAGCCTAACGCGCAGCCTCCGAGCCTCTAGCGGATCCCAGCCTAATTCGCTTAACACCTGGTTAAGGCTGTCTGTACACCCGCAGCAGTTTATGACGAATCGAGCAGCTTTCCCATGTATTTTAGTAAGTACAAATTAAGTCTTTCTGTACGAGGCCCCACATTTTCGCGGCTTATTCAAGGTTTGCCCGGAGGAGTGCGAAATAGCACCTCTCTCTTACTTTTTTAATTCAAAGTTTCAAAATTTACCCTCAACACGCTCCTATAACCAATCCAATCAATAACCAGCGTGAATATTTGCCCCGTACTGGACAGCTGCAGTCACCGTTTTGTCTGTGTATCTCCGTCCTGATCAGTGAAAGGGGTAACTGAGTATAAGTAACTGAATTATCGGTAACGATTTCAGTTGGATTATGTTCTTTAATTCAACTACTACTTTTAATATGCTTATTTCTCCTGCCTGTATTTGAGTCACTAATCAATAGCGGACAGGTAAATTTCATAACTACTGATGTAAACGACACAAATGGTTTTATCACCATCGTTCATCAAATCGCTCAAAACATATCAGTTTAGTACTTCTCGCGTTCATGAATTTTTCCTGGGGAATATATAATACTCACTTGGTGTCTATCACCCAGTAGTTTTCTACCTTTTTTCGTCTTTGAAGCATGATGTAGCAGCCACATCGTGCGAATCCAAATAAAGGAGTGCTATCAAAAGTCCCGGTAATGCGCGGCCACCACACCGCAGTCACTCGTTTTAAATATTCCACAAAGTAGATTCACACAGTTCCGTTTTTCACAGCTCCGTTCACCATATCTCGGCCAGTCGCACTTCTTTGTCTCAATTCTGTCTCTGAAATTCTATTATTCACAGCTTAATAACGATCACTGATCTCATTTAGTCACAGGTCTAATTAGTTCGCATAGGTTCTAGTACTCTTCTTTTAGGGCTACTACGAGCGTTCACTTTGCGTAGCTCAGGCAGCTCTTTACTTCAATGCTGGACTCCACTATGCTTTTACAGATAACTTAGATGAAAAGTTGTAAGGTGTGACATGACAGAATACGGGTACTACCGGTATCCATCATGCTCATTTTCAATTTTATAAAACCCTCTTCGTATACTACTGTTCTCATCCGTCGCTACCTTTCCGTACGTTTGAGTCACTCATCAATCGCTAGATGGTAATTTTTGAAACTTAAACTCGAAGGAACTATAGAAATAAATGACACAAATATTTTATCACCATCCTAGATTCAATTGTTTAAAACATTTTTGGTAAAGTTCAGTACTTTTCACTGTCTTTCTCCCGCAGTAATTTTGTTGTTTAATCCTTTTGGACACTCTACTAACGCACACGGGATAAAAAGTGGTTAACCTCATGATAATGGCAAATCAAAGTATGTAAATGAGTACAAATCAAAGTCCATATTTTCCAAACCTATCGAGGTCAAATAATGTAAAAACGCGTTAATAAATCACTGAAAAAACATCACTATCGGCGTTAATATATCATTTTTTCTTGCTATAAAAGAGTTACTGTCGCCCTTCCCTTAGTAACGAGGCTGGCTATTAGATTCGTGTTCCCGTCAGAGTACGTTCTAGTCACACCAGTTGGGAAACGCTCAGAAATAGCGAATTGGTTACTTTAAGTGACGAGCACGATTCACAATAGGTTCGTGCTCCCACGCTCCCAATTCAGAACTCTTTCTTCCACTACTTACCGACTCCCTATATCAGCTGAAAATGTGAAAATTTTAAAGGTCACGACTACGGTCTGTGCAACACTTAAATCGCTTGCGAGACCAATAGCGATAAATTTCCTCCTTCTGATATGTTATACGCAGCCAGGACGTAATTGTTGACCCCGGTGGCGGCTGGGATATGTCCTCACCTTCCATACCGATGGTCACGGGTTCGAGTCCCGCCTGGATAGGTTTCCCCTATCCAGGATATGGGTTTGTTTGAACGAAAAATGTTAATTCTTGTCCAAATCCCGGATGTAAAGGTCTCATTGTGCTGTTTTCTGAGGTAAATATAATAAATAAATACAAAAAAATACGCTCGGACTTAGGAGAAGAAAATAAAAGTCATCAGGTTGGTGTGGCGGTTATACTGTTGGCTTCCCACCCTGTGGGTCCTGGTCTCAAATCCCGGCAGTGTTGGAGGCTATTCATTGCATGACCGATCTCTGATTGAGTGCTTTGTGGGAGGCTCTCCAAGCACAATACTCCGTCCGTCAGTTGGGACATTCCCATGATCCCATGCCTTTCATAAAAGGCAGGCTGACGCCAACGCTGGGTTTCTCTCCACCCTTCCTTACCCACCCTAAACCAAGACCCAAATAACCTCAGCCATCGCTCGCCTACTCCAGATACCATTGCCTCCCAAAGGCAAGAGGAATTTAGAGGACACAAGCAGCAGGGTGGACTGCATTCGAAAGATAGGGTATCCATCATGGAGCTACGGCTTGCAAATGAATTCTTTCGAAAACTGCATATTGGGATACGAAAGGGATGATGAATTGCAATTTGATGAAAATTCATTCAATTCAAGTCAATTATAATTCAGAGTGAATTGAAATCTTGAATTTGAATAAATTAATTCCATATTCAACAAATTAGTAAAAAATATTTGTTAATATGACCAAACCCTCATCTCGTAAATGAGTCTATAAAGATACTTTTCACAAGTTCCATCCATCGATGATTAATTTACCTAAATTGAACCATTAGGCAAAATCCCATTAAAAATGGAGTAGGGCACTTTGGGCAATCCTAAATACTAGTTATTCAACAAGATACGGAAACAATGCACTGATATGTAACCTATTGGAAGATAAATTCAGAATAATAAATACAGATTATCCTAGACTCTAGTATGAAGCGCATGTTACCCTGAGCCAAATTTAGCATACAGATAACCTTCCTATCGTGATAAATAAGATTGATGTTTTGGAACTCGATTCGAAGAATAACAACAACTCTTCCACTGACAAACACACGTGCTCATACTTCCACCTAATGGGCCCGTCCTCATTTAAATACACCAACCACGGACCTCGTCAATTTGTCGTCATTACGTCGGGCGGCTAATCTTACAAAAACTGTTCATTTGTAACCAGTCCGTCTGCGCTACCCGTAATTTAAGTAGGACATTAAAACTGGTTCGATTCGGACAGAGAAGTTACACTGTCCACGGGCTGACAATGACGGATAGCTGTCCATTAAGGCGCCTACATCACCCGTCTTATTCTAATGGTTTAAATCTCTCCGCTCTCATTCCTGGGGCTTCCATCGTCTCAAGGGACCGTGCACTTCCCGCTTCCGTGAACCTTTCTCCTCATCATAGCGCCCGATGTCCTCCAAGACAGCTCCTTAGCATGCAGAGGCCATCTTGCGCTTGATCAAAGTCAGACGGCACAGAAGGCTGAAAGATGCCGAAGCCCCTTCCTTTAGGGAATTTGGTTATGCCTATGGTTTCATATAGATAATACTCGCGTCCTATTTCTGAAGTTTTCGCGATTTCTGCGTCCAGAATCAGGTGTTATCTACTATTGTTCTCATAAATATTCAGGACTGACCAAATCTATCAATGTACACCACACTTTGGAAATTTAGAGTAACCATGGCGTGAGCCTCCAGACTATGCATGCTGAGTAAGGAAATATTATGCATGCTGTAGTATGTAAAGATTGATTCGGAACTTAGAAAAACCTGTTTAACACTTTTAGTGCCACCGAAATTTGGTGGTACTTGCGATAAGGGCCATCAGAAATTTAAGAATTGGCGGTTTATGAAAAAGTACAATTTGAAGTAACTACTAGAAATGACAAAGTTACGTTTATTTATTTACCGAAAAATGAATTATTTCTTGGTTATAAAATTCTAATACATTACATAAAGGGTATAACAACAATTAAATTATTATAATTTTATCTATTTGCCTATCCTCGAGCCGACATATCGGCTCCCGGTACTTTTTGCCCGTGAAGCAAAAGTCGATATATCGGCCCGTGGCAATATTAGGGATAGGTAGGAAGTAAACAGTATAATTCTGGATTCGCGATTTAATTATAATAGAAGTAAATATTGATAAAAAAGGTAGCTAAAACACCAAATACTAGAAACACGATTGATTTATGTGATTTTTTTGAATTGCATTAAGGGTAAATAGCAAAAAACAAAGCCGTTTCTGTTTTACAGGTTTTGGCTATATTAAATAATAATAGATTATCTATATTATATTTAAATTAAGTTAATAAAACTATATTCCGCGTGATAAACTGCTGCGCCACCGAAGCCAGCGATATTTAGACAAATAGATAAATCCCAAAAAGCAGGCGATATCCATTGGATGTCTAAATAAGGTTGATATATCCAAAATATATTGTAATTACACGATGCATATTTTGACAACAGCACATAGATATCCTATTTGTAACATCCACAATGAGTAGTAATAATAACTTTACATAGTTATCCTACTTGTAACCTCCATGCTGAGTTGTAAAAATAGCCTTACAATAGATATCCAAGTTGTAATATCTGTGATATTATTAAAGACAGTGTCCCACGGTCAAATTAGTACCCAAATTATTGGGTCAAAGCTTTTTTCTTTAATTTTTATTTCAAACGGTATCCATTGGTAACCTACGTTCTGCGTAGAATTAAAATGTTGTGTCTGTATGTCTGGGGATTACCAAAAACCATAATAAGCACACCCATTATATACTCATAAAATGCTGTGAAGATATCAAATGTTAGAGTTGTTTTAAGGACCTCCATGTACAATGTTGGACATCGCTGCAAGGTTTTTAGAGGGACCTTTGGATATCTGACAGATATTCTTAATTGGATATTGCACGGATGTCATATTTTAACGCCAACAAAGTTGTCTGGATGTAATAGGGATATTGATTGCAGCTTGGGATATCTAAACAGGTGCATAGAAATACCCCGCATATATATTTTCTCACATTTCTATAATATGGTTTACCAAAGAGGCCTGAAACTCTTAACGGAAAAGTTTCCGCTAACTCTCTCGCTAGATGGATTTTCGAAAAGAGAAACAGAGCGCTCGAGGGCATTATCAATTACCTCTACTCGATTCCTCTCCGATGAATCCACCCTCTCTCCTTCCACAACCCACTTAAATCGTATCTCCCCTCCGCACACTCCAGCATAAATTGCTACAAGTACATCCCGCTTTTCATCATCACCTCCCAAATCCGAAGCGCGCCTTTATTATTTCCGCGGGACTTGTAAGCGTCGGTTTTCACTCCGAAGTTTCCTTCCTGCCGGCAAAATTTGCATGTCACATTCACAGCTGAACTTTAAAGCGGCGAAGAAGGAAAACTGGGGGAAAAGCCAAGGGGGGTAAAGGATACTCTCGATGACTCTTGAGCCCATTCCAAAGTTTGATCGTCACACTGCTCTCAAGCATAAAAGCCACTAAAGTTCCATGCTGCATGACTAGCAAAACGGGTTAAGGTAAAAGAATTCCGGGGAAGAGGTGAATGGTTATGAATATGCGAATTGTATGCTAATTTTTGCAGAATTTCGTGTCCCTCGCTATTACTACTCTTATCACGTATTTATATCCCTTCAGCCTAGTTTGCAATGCATTTAATCGTGATTTTGGTACTAGAGTTTCGCACCTAATTTCTCCAACAAGGTGCGGCAATTTTCACTTGTTATCCAGGTTTTTGCGTGCTGTGATGCTAGAAAAGTTCGTGAATACAGCATACATTTCCAAAGGCTCAGCCAAACATATTCCAATTTAAAGAACTTGATTTTCAGACGAAAACGGTCATTCAAGGAAGCAAAAATTATAACAATTAGTAGTAATTTTTACTTGTCACCAAGTTTTTCACGTACTGTGGAGCTAGAAAAGTTCGTGAATACAGCATACATTTCCAAAGTCTGAGGCAAACATATTCCAATTTAAAGAACTTCATTTTCAGATGAAAATATTCATTCAAGAAAGCAAATATTATAACAATCTGTAGTCATTTTTACTTGTTAGAAAGATTTCACGAGCTGTGACGATAGAAAAGTTCGTGAATAGAGCAGTAAGTCCCAAAGGCCAAGAAGATAATTCTACAATTTCCAATTTACAGGCCTTTATTTTTAGATGAAAAAGTTGATTCATAATTTTAAAAAAATTTAAAAAAATAAATGAGGGTCCAGAAGTTTCTAGTAGTTAAGGAAGTTAGCAAGAGCCGTCATCAATTTGTGTGGCGCAAAAAACACCTTCTGAAAGGGTTCACGTGTATTGGATGGTACGCATAAGCTGTCATTAAAATTTTTCATTTCTTTATAGCAGCTCTCGTTAAATCAATCGCATGATTCACCACTGAAGAGTATAAAATAAAAATAAATTAAAAAAGATAAAAACAATCTTTTCCCAAAAACAGAATAAAATGCACTCAAAAGTAAAATATAAGCTTTTCATCTTAAAGAGAATATAGCGTGGGTGCTGATTTATTAAGTTTATTAGAAATGAGTGCTGAAGAGCCTGATGGGTAAGTGAGAACTGGCTCGCATTATCAATATCGATAATTAGCGTCATTTAGAGTAGGTCTTTAATAGTTACTTAAACCTGTGTCCTCCCAAAATTTCAATACCTTCTTCAGGGCTTTTTTTCAAATTTATGATTTTTATGATTTGTTTATCGGTTAATTTCGGTCACAAAAAAAACCTGAATAAGGTAAATAAATAGTGGAACGAGTGCCACAAAGTTTTCATTTGATTCTTAAAGACCTACACTCCAAGACGCTAATAGGCGTTATAAAATTGAGGTCGAGAGAAAGAAAAAACTCAAATTATCATTAACTAAACCTAATCATCAATCCCTCTGCTATTTAGCAAATCTCCACCTTGAGATGAAAATATGTTCACCGTGCATCACAAACTATCTATGCCGATGAGTTTATGATTCTTCGCCTCTTTTTACTTCGAGCGCCTCGTACGCTGCCAACACCCCAGACAGAATAGGGAACGAGGCATACGGTACTTATAGCAGAGAGGGGTAGGTACAAGTGGGAGGAAATCGTTTGTTGTAGTTATGGCGGCGTGATTAATGGCGACGCTGAGTGCATTCTGGCTGTGAGGGAGGAAGAAGAAGGTGGGGGAGGGTGAGATCCTGGTCGAGTGGGAACAGGTGGCACTGGTGCAAGTGGCGGGGGGTGTAAGGTCTCTAGCGGCGGTGGTCTCGGCGTGGGCGCAGCAGCCTCCCCCAGGCGGAAGGGTTGTGTTAAATGCATGAGAGGGGAGCGTTCTGGGCCGGGCGGACGGTTTCCGTAGGAAGGAAGGAAGGAAAGCGGAGCATCCTCAAATGATCGCATCCAAGCCGTGAGGGCCCGGGCTGGAGCATAAACGGTCTACGACTTAAAGGATGATTCCCCCGATTTAGTTATCGGTCCAATTTGAATACGAAGAAACGTGCATGAGCATGACTGAAGACAAGTCAAAAGAATTTTTTTTATTTATTTCACACACCACCGAAAACAGCATTGTTTGGCATTTAAATCGGGGTTGATAACATTTAGCAATGATGCGTTCACAAATATCCATGTACTGATTACCCAGGCGGGACTCGAACCCGCGACCTTTGGTATGGCAGGCGAGGACTTTACCCAGCCGCCACCGAGGCCGGCAAATTACCAAAGAGTCAAGAGTACTACCGTACATACTATAAGTACTAGTCATGAGTATTACTATAAGGGCCCCCGCGCAATGGCAACTTTTACAAAGCAGCTATTAAGTTGCATTGAGGAAGTTCCAATGAAACACTCGGCATTGACTGTGGCCTCGCGCACGGGCGACTTTTTAGTTCCCGCAATTAAATAATGGCGTCCGCACCTATTCCAAGGGTGAGTAAACTGTTGCCGGCGGGAATAGACCACGGGGGTTTTTAGCAACTAAATAGTTTGCTTTGAAAAAGTAGCCAGTGCCCGGGGGCCCTAAGGAGGGCTGAGACATTTTAGTCAATTTTTGCTGCTGTGAAATATCCATGACAACAGGCTCTAAAATACTCTAGTCTAACTAGAAATACAATGGTGCAAGCCATATTTACACTTGAGAGAGTCAGGTAGCAGCACATTATGGGATCCCTCTACACAGTTACAACTTCTTTGCGAATAATCATTTTATTATTGAAAAGCTTTGATTTTTGACTAACACCAATATGTTTCTAAGCCCTTTAAAATACAATCCACTTCCGACAACTGACTGACTGATTCCACAAATGCTTGGGGTGAACAAGACGAGATACGACACAAAGTCGTAGAATCGACCCCTCTATAATCGTCTGAAACTCTAGGGAAAATAGTGGATATAGTAAATTTTCCCCCAATTACAGTGTTCCCAACTGCCTCGCAAAGAATCGCGAATGAGAAAACGTACGCTGATTAGATTAGATCAAGCCCCAATTCTTACCTATACCTACATCTTCGTCTGGATTTTAGCGCTGTGCTGTTATCTACGGCTTCGCCATCCCTTTTCCTCCAACCTGTCCTTAGAGCGCGCTACCAAGCATCAAGCTGGCTACAGGGGCGTAAGAAAATACCGTGTGGGTCCCTCTGCTTAGGGACGTTAACGTAGGACGGGGAGCAGTGCGTGGCGGAGCTCTGTGGTATTCGGGGTAATGGGAGTAAACACTTTCGCCCTCCGTAATCCTCCGCCATTAACGGTCTTACTCCCGAGCAAAACTCAAGGGCTTTGTGGAAACCCTTAGCGATGCGCCGCAACCACCAAACCCTCACCTCAATCTCCTAAACCCTGAACACTGTGGTCCTACTCTCCTTTGTAACGAAACTGCAATTTTTCTTCTTCTTGATCTTAGGTAGTATCCATATACATTAAGTTTGTAGCGTGTCAGTCTGTCTACATTATGCACAAGCATACCTCAGGGTCTACCTCAGTCGTACCTACAATGCTACATGGATAGAATTTGGTGCGTTCGACTTAGAATCTCACTACGCACATTTTAGACTTGGTCTCAGTGCTGTAGCTAGACAATGCGTAAAGTTGCGGTCAAAAAACGCGCAGAAACGGACCAAAAACAGACTGCCTACAAAAAGGGTGACAAATAGCAAGCCACAATTAATTCCAGCTTCCCCATTGCAGTGGTTCTACTTAGTAAAACTCTAGCAAATTAACAACAGTTGTAACACTATGACGGGTAACACCGCAACAACAGCAGCGCAGCAGAGTCAACCTGGCTGTAGAACAGGCACGTTGGGACTTCTAACTGAACTCTTACTACTATATGACACAACTCTGGCTCCTAATAAATAAGCAGGGGCGTAAGTATGACCCTGATTTTTCGCATCTGAGGAATAAATTCTATAAATCACAAGAGCAAGATTTTGTAGCATGTAAGTGACTTTCGTGATCTCCAAAATACTGAGATCGTCTGAATTACTAAAATATCTTTCATGGACAAACTTGAAGTATGTGCCAGTGTAAGCTAACACAATATTTTGCAGGCATGTGCATATTTTTCTCCGTACATTGTGTGAGGGAAATTTTCCTCCTAACTTCTCAAACGGATAAGGTCTATGTTTGTGAATATATGTTTCGTGCTACTCTGTAATCGTCATCACGTTATATCTTTTCGAGCAGGAAATTCAAATTTGGTATGCATATTCAAATCCCATTGAAAACACTAAAAGTTTCTCTAATAACTGGGATTTAAAAGGCAATAACTTACTTCATCATAATGAATAACCTAATGTTGTTCGTGACAATACTTCAGCTATCTCGTTGGCAACGTGGCAGAGGTTGTGTTACGCTGATATTCAGGTTATAATGTTTTTAATAAAAAAACTACTTAAAAGAAACTTCTAACTTCCCTCATTACTTGGCAAAGCCATGTGAGTTATGGAACGAGAACAAATCCCCGGGGCATTTACTGAATCGTTTTAGTCGATTCTAGTTGACCAGGAACTAATTGTGAGACCAAAAACGTCATTTTTCATAAAATCCACTTTTAAATGAAAACTTATCGAATGTTTGGAACTAACATAGGTAGGTTAGTTCATCAAGTTGTCCGAATCTGCACCAAGAGAAAATAGTTATTTAATATTCATTGGTTTTGAAATATAAGTGCAAGTGAGTCAAGAACTTGTTTTTTCCGTCAGTGTAAAGAAACACAAAAAATATAATCATCGCATGATATAAGAGATAAATAAATTAAAAGTTGATTTTCGTGATATCCCTAACATTGAAAATGAATATCCAAGTTTAGTTAAAGTAGCCTCACAAGTGTTAATAGGTCAATAAAATTGAAAAAAAAATTTAAAAAATTGAAACCATATAAAAAGGTACATGCTCTAGGAAGCGGTTCTTGTACTCCGATTCTAGTAGAGTGAATTCTACTTGTAAGTGAAATAACTGCCCACTGTTTTCTCCATAATTAGCTCAGGATATTTAATCACCGCCAGTAAAAGGACTGCTCCCATGGAGTGGAAGATTTATCTTGGGTCCAATTAAAACAAATGAATTAATAGCTGCGAATACCCCTCGGCCTCTCAATTCTCGTCATGAGAGAGCAAATTGCTGGGGCCGGATGTTCCCCTGGGCTCTTACTCGTACTGCGTGCGATGCGGCGTCTACAACGGGAAACTGCTTGCGTTACTCTTTTCAATGGCTAGTGGGCACGTCCTATTTTTCTCCACGGTTTAATTTTTTTCTCCGTCATCTATTTTTGTGTAAAATGTGTACTGGATACAACCAGATCATCCATTATATTCGAGAATTCGCATTTTTTGGGTTTATCGTTAAAACTTTTTTTTCCCGTCTTTTCGCGTGCAAGCGTTATTATTCAGTATGAACTGTTCACAATATCTGTAGAGTTTGAACGTTTCCCCTCATTACCAAAATAAATGTTTGGAATTGGAATTTTATATGAGGGGGTGAGAAGGTAAAGTGTTTTTTTTAAACAGAGTTGGGTACAGAAATTAATAAAATAAATATGCAAAGTGAGTCACTGTTCTGTGCTGACATCGAGTGGAAAATCAAAAGCACTACTAAATATCTAGTTGAACTTTTATGTTTTCTTTACCTGATTTCTGGACCTAACTCTGTCTAGAAAAACAAAAGCACTGGTAGTCCTTGGCTTCTTAACCGCTCATATACAATAAAATGAAGAATTAAAAGGCCATTACTTCACAATATAGGGATAAAAAATATATTTTGAGATTTTTGTATGCCACATGAGAGATATATTTTATAGGGGATCGGGATGGTGTGGTGGCAAGAGTGCTGGCTTCCCACCCCGTTGGGCTCCGGTTCAAATCCCGGCGCAGGCAGAGAAATTTCAGAGACCGTTCGATGCTTCTTGAATTTTGTGTGGAGGACATATCAAGCGCAACACTCCGTCCGGCGGATGGGACGTTAAGCCGTGGTCCCCTTGGCGCCTTTCGTTAAGAGCAGGCTCCTCTTCCTTCCTTACCCTTTCCTCACGTTGCAAATTACCTCACCTGTCGGTCGCCTCCCACAATTACCGACAATATATATTTTAGAGAGTTCAAAAGTATGTATAGCGGTAATACTTATACTCCCAATACTAAGCTACTGATGAACGGAGATATTTTCCGACGATACCACACAAGGTCCAAGTAATCACAAAGATTAAAAAATCTTAGATGGGGAAGATTGCTATTCCCTCGCCCAGGCATAGAAAGGTGTTTTTAGGAAAGAGGTGATCTCCAACAGTTAATCACAAGCAAATTGACTGAAAGTTAGGATATATTAGGCGGAAAAGGTGTTGCATCGTTCCTTCAGTGACCTGAAGAAGCCGGGGGCAACATCGGCAAAAGTGTCTTCCGGACGAAATATGGACCGATGCGACACAGAGTAAAGATCGAAAATGTTACATCTTCATTTAAATCAACCGCGTTAATCAAATTGATTCATATAAAATTAGGGTACTTAGCGAATTTATATTTGTGATGATAAAAGTAACGAAGAAAAGGCGAGATGCAGTGGAATGACAACCTGATTTAAGGAAAAAAGGCAATTTCCCACTAATTTATTTAATAATTTATGACGTGTTTCGACCATCAGGTCATTTCAATTGCAATATGTTTTCAAGTACAATGAGTACTTAAAAATGACCTGACGGTCGAACGCGTGGTGCATTATTTAAAAAATGTGGAAACAATATCTCTTTTTCATCAAATGCTATAGAGATTGCAATATTTAGCCGCTCGAAAGGAACTTTTTTCTGCTAATATTCATAGAATTCTACCAAAGAATATCTTCTTCCCCTGAGTGGGGGGAGAACGTCGTTCCGGCACTGGTTAAGAAAAGACATAATAATTAAATGACACTTTTATCAATTTTGTTGCCTCAAAATGCTAAATATATACATTGGTAATCAAAAAAATACATTTGCAATGAAATGTGAATAATAACTTGCAATAAAAACACATAGAGTAATATTCCACTTGTAAAAAAGTTAAGGAAAGCGCGTTGCGGCACTGCTAATTTTTCCATTACGTCACTGCCAACCACCTCATTACAGTACGTATGTATCTAATGAAAAATCACAAGTATTTTTATTTCTCCAGTGTTATTGATTAATTAGTTAAATAACCATTTTATAATGTCACTCTGATACGACGTCAATAATTATATGGTCCCGTAACTTATGTTATAACCAAATTATTCTGTACAATAAAAATAGCAAAGTCACGGCGGAATTGTCGCAGAATCTGATTTACTCGTGCCTCCACGAAAAACAACAAAGAACACTTTCAAGACTGACAAGCCTCCGCCGCGTCACGGGAGACGAGACTCGAGTGAGAAAAGGTAGCGAAGCAATTAATCGATCGACTTGCTTGCCCCGCTCCGCTGCACGCCAGTCAAAACACGAGACGCAACCAGACCCCGCGACGTCATTAGGAAGTGGATTTCTCAGGGAAACCAAATACGGGCGGCAGGCATGGGAGACACATCCTCTTTAAGGAGGGCAGTTCAACATTAACTGCCCCTCCGGTTCCCAGGCATTTAAGAAGTTGCGGTCTGAATCGAAAATCAGAGGAGGGCAACAGGATGCAATTTGATACTCTCCGAGCCGTAATCAACGAGATGTCGCGAACAATGATCACCACCACTTTAAGATAAAATGGATGCAGATACCCCACGTTGGTCTTCGTAACCTACTTCACAGGTTACTAGGGGACCATCCAGTCTATTAAATTGGTTCTGCAAACAACTAATACAGCAATACTCCGACGACTTAGTATTAAAATGCATAATATTATCGGCCATATTAGTATACTCATAAAATGCATGATAACTGATCATAATAATACAAATATAATATAGTATTTCTTGGAGTTTAGGTCATTTATAAAATATGTTCCAGCCAACGTTTCGATTTATTTTTTAAATCATCTTCAGGGCTATGTAAGAAAAAGTGTGAACAGTATAAAATACAGAGAATAAAATGATACACAATATTTATGCATAAAAAAGGTACAATACATTTCTTTAAATTATATTGTATAAAAAACCCGATTGTACCTTTTTTACGTATAAATATTGTGTATCTTTTTATTCTCTGTATTTTATATTGTTGACACTTTTTCTTACATAGCCCTGAAGATGATTTAAAAAATAAATCGAAACGTTGGCTGAAACTTATTTTAAAAATGACCTAAACTCCAAGAAATACTATATTATATATTAAACAAGGTCAAGAAAAGGAATGAGGAAAAAAATAATACAAATGACTGATCCTTAATTTTGTGTTTGAATAGAAGAGAAAAACTAAAAGTGATAGAATATAAATAAAAGGCACCTCTTTTCCAGCCGGAAACAATCACGGACTATCCAGCGGCATAACTTGACGGAGTCACCCACAAGAATCTTCTTTGAAGTCCCGGTGAAGACATAACTTTCCGCCAGGCAAATTTTCGCATATCTTCAACGGAACGACATATGACCCCGTTACCTCCAGTGTACTTGGGATTCCGATTAAGAACATTTTCGTGCAATTATTTGATATCCTTAATATCCAGAGTATTAAATAAAATCATGAAACGGCTGAATACCCAATAAAACTGTTTTCATAGTTACTGCATAAGTGTATCCAAAAAATTGTTTACGTTGCCATAAATCAGTAACCAAGGAGTTGCAACCCCATGTTGATGGACAAAAAATACTTCAAATTGTCTACCCAACCATCTCCTGAAGTATTGTATAATCCTCCAGAAACATCATCAATAATGAATTTTTAATTAAAAACGTCTGCAATCAATCAGGACGAGGAGTCAAGATGATCTACAAACCTAGAATATGCTAAATACGTATACCGAGATAATATTTAGTTTAAAATAACTAATTGTAAGTCACCCGTAGAAGCCATAGACGAATGCTGATTAAGTTGCGCTCGATAAACCCAGAGAAATTCAAAATGATAGCCTAAATATTAAACGACCAAACGATCAAATTGTTAGGTCTTAACCGCGACGAGAGAACGTTAGAAAGTAAAACGTCCTTTGACGATCAGGTCATCGTTAATATTGGACAGATTGAAAATTAAAAAATGTAACAGGCCCGTGATTGTGCAAGGGTTTAGAAGGACAGGAGAGAAAAAAATCATTTGAGTCCACTTAAGGGGAGACGATAAGAGGGAGGTCATATTTAAAGGGGCTTATTCCAATTGACGTTGTGCCGTCGCGAGGATAGGTGGCGCTGAGATCGGGACGGCAATGACGTTAGCCGGGACGATTAGCGCGTGTCACGTAAGGTGAAAACACATCGCCCGAAACAGGACGCAGGTCCTTATGTCATCAGCGGCGTTGGAAGTGCTCCTGTTTCTGCTTGCGACGGAGAGATAGAAAAAGAGAGGGGATGGCACCGCGCCATGTGATTCCCGTGGGATGGGTCAAATGGGACGAGGAGGGATGTGGAGTTGAATGGGACGGGTACAGAGAGGTATATGGGACGATGAGGTGTCTCGAAGGGAGAAACGCAATGAAATGCATGACTACTAACGCACTCTCATTATTAAAGACTGGATCACAGGAACATTTTTTCCGTCCTCACAATGATAGCTCCAGCGATAGTGCATAAAGGTTTCTCAGGTTTTCTATCGAGTAATTTGCTACATGTCTCCCGAGGTACCAAATAGCGAACCTGTCTTTCACCCTCAGGGGACCTAAAGCATCAAGTTACCCGCTCCTCTGCTGATTATTCATTTAACTAAATTATCCCCGAAAGCACAACTATGAGACCTTTGCATCGGAGAATTCAACAATAATTAACAACATGGATCATACATCCATGCCCTGGATAAGGGCAACCTATCCAATCTGGAATCGAACCATGACCTTCGGTATGGTAGGCGAGTACTTTTTCCAATCGTCACCGAGCTAATACAATAAGGAAACTGATTACAACGTGCATCATAAATGTCCAGGCTTCATTTTTGAGTTTGAAATTTTCCAGAAGATTACCATTTAATCATAAATCGCCCGGAATTTTACTTCAACGGCTGGCGAGCAGGGTTTGCGTACCGAAGTGAGGACGAAGCGACGCCCAAGAAATACGAATGGGAGTATAGCGAATGCGAGAAAAGGAGACGGAGGGAGAAAGAGAATTAGGAAAGGACCAGAACGAAAACAGAGGCGGAATAAAAGTAAAATATTTGCCAGATACTGAGGGACGCAAATAAATGGATAAGTCAGTATCGGGAGAGCAAGGCTCGTAACTGTGGACTCAAAACGCGTTTACAGAAAGGATTCCCGGGTTCTTCACCGGGTAACTCTACAGAAGATCCCCTGAAGATGAAAGGCAAGTCGCTTTTCGAAACGTCGGGAGACATGGAGCAAATTACCTGGTAGAAAACCAAAAAAAACCTTTCTGCACTTGATGCGCCGGGAGAATCTAAGATCTTACATCCCGCGATAGGTTTTCAGGGGCAAAAGCAGGATGGACCCTGTTCAACATTTTCCTGTACCCCGAATACGAAAAAAATTAAAACTAATAGAATGATTAAAAGGTAAAGGATCAAATTTGACAGATAGTCAAACGTTGAAAACGGTCTACTTTGCACGTATTGAAATTTTCAAGGTGATGCCATAGAGTAAGTATAAACTTACTCTATTACCATAGAGTAAGTATAAACTTACTCTATGGTGATACCTTAAACTTCAATCACACGATCATATTTTCCGTCCCTCGGAATGATCGCTCCAGCGATAGGTTGTCACGGACCAAAAGATTGATCGCTCGGCCCATCATTTTATGAATAACATGGTCACCCTTTTTTCATCGCTTATTACATGAACAATATATTAATTTATACATGTTCATGACTCATTCCGTCACCTTCCGTATATACAACTGCCATTTAATGAAAAGCCAAGCATTGCGTTATCATCACTGTAAGCAGCCGTACGTCCTAAATTGGCAAAAGGTCCGCGGCAACGATGGTTATAGCGACGGAAAAAGGGACGTGATGATGGGACTGGCCCTGATAAATCTTTCATTATAGTCTAAAAGAAATAATATTATTATTACTGCTTGACGCTCATTTAACGGTAAGATCTGAAGAAAATTAGAGAAAAAAATAATGTTTTTTTTTCGTTTTACAACATGCTTCCACGTAGATTTTGACGCGCCGAGTGAAAAATGGTGGGATTTCCATCCCTTTAGCCATTGCGGGAAATGATCTCGTGTAACGGTCATTTTTTCCGCTATCATTAGAGCAATCGCTGGAGCTGTCCCTCGGAAGGGATGTAAAAAAGATCTTTTGAATGAGGCTTAATTCGCTTCAACCCGAAGTCTCCACATTAAACGATCTCGGGCATCAAGCTGTCCCTCTCGGGAGACGAGTCTTTCGATTGCAGCGTTAAGCACGGTCGCGCGCACAAATCGTATTGCGAGTAAGTATCCCGCTATTGAAATAAATGGGAACGCAGTCAGAGTGAGGAGTTGCAGCAGAAAATTTCAATTTTTATTTTTCTAGCAAAACGATGATGCTGGTCCAGATAAAATGTTCATTAACAACCAAAGGTAATTATTACGACAAAATTCTCTTTTAAGGGTAAATTTGAAGAAAATCAGAGCTAAAACTAATGTTTCTTTTCGTTTTACAATATTCTTCTACGAAGGTTTTTTGGTAAAAACTTATTTAACATAATAGATTGGTCCTTTAACTAAATATGAAAATAGCATTTACTTCTGCAATCTTTAACACAAGATACATTAAGGAATATACGAAAATTTCGAAATTTTCAATTGCTGTTGCCATGGCGTCAGTGATAAAAATCTCTAAGGCCCGTATTCATAGTCGCGTCTTGAGCATTTGCTTGATGAAGATCGCCTCAAGCACGAGCTTATTCGCTATTTCCGTTTCATAGTCGCCAAACAAGACGGTCTCAAGTCATTGTTGAATGAGACGAGCTTGATCAAGCTCGCCTTGTAATAAGGCGAGCTTGTCCGCTTTCATAGTCGCGCCTTATTGCAAACAAGCAAATGCTCAAGCGCGCCTGTATTCATAGTCGTCAAAGGTGGTCTTGTTTATCAAATAAGACAACGAATAAGACCGCCTTCGTCAAGTCGACGTCGACCCCGTCTTGAGCAAATGCTCATTCAAGTTTGTGTTACGTTACAAGCTGGAATCCGGACAAATTACAGTTTTCTGACGTTTTTACTCGATTTTTATTACTAATTATGGAAATTATTAGTATTTTGCTTCGAAATTCGGCGATTTATGAAGTGTTTCGAAGAATAGATTAGGCTGGAAGGTATGGAAAGGAGTGGTGAATATATTCCTAAAAAGAAGGTTTAAGGACGTAAAATTGTGGCTGATTCGTATCCTGCGAGTTATGCCGTAAATTCTAATGTAATCTGTGCCAACTTCTCGGACGACTTGATTCACTTCATTGCTGTCACAAAATGGGAAGTGGACAACCGGTAAAGTGTGTGTAAAACATTGTTTTTCATTGCAAGGAGAGGATACCTCGCCTTATATGCTTCAGTAATTACATTTCGAGTATCAATGAGTGTTATTTGACGTGGATTACGTGTTCGAGTGGAATATTTCATAGATAAAGTGGTGTCTGAAACAAAGTGCGAGTAACATACCGTTACGTACAGTTCGCGATTGTGCTCCTGTGCAAACCTTTTGTGGCATAAATTGTTCCATTTTAATTGTTTTACACATTATTAACCTTGTCATTATGCGTATCTGATTATTCATGACAGTAATATACTCTTCAGAGAGTACCTAACGTTTAAAACAAAGTCATTGTACTGGAGTGCTTGTCAATCAGTTATGAAATATTTTGTTCCTTTTGAAAAGAAATATATCCTTTAGTTGCACTGTGTAATTCCTGTTCTTCGAGTTATTTCCAACTTCTCCAATTAGTGGAATGCATGTCTGTTCCTACCAACATGTATTTTGTGGATCTTCGAGAGTGCAATAAGAATGAAATAGATAAATGTTTGGAATTAAAGTACCTAAGTAGCCTCTGCTTCGAAGCCTATGGTACAACACTCTTCGAAAGGACTATTTTGGTGATGTAAAAGTAGTGGTCGTTTAGTAGAAGTGCTGCTGTCTGATCTGAGAGAGTAGTACATTACATCTTTTGAGTACCAGTGATAATGAGTAAGTGACGATAACCACTCAATTTGAAGTTGGTAGGTTAATGAAATTTGGAGAGCGGAGGTGTTATTCAATCTTCTTGTCACAGCAATCATGTCAAGGAGCAGGGATAAATGTTAGCGAAAAAGTTAACTATCATTCTACCAGTCTACGTAGTTGTGAAGTGACATACTGCGATACTTTAATACCAATATTGCATCTTTTTTGTTATTATTTTATGAATAACGGATCTTCTTAACGTGGTCCCTACCTCAACACTGAGTAATACAAGTCAAAGTTGAACTTTAAATTTCTAATGGAGATAAACGGAGTGTTATATGATCCGCAGGACGAACCCATAGGCATAGCAGTCGCTAGATTACCGAAACGGTACATTAGGGATGCTCAAAATCCCTTCGATTGGTATCACGAAGGGGAGTTTAAACAACGCTACAGATTTACCAAACATTCTGTCACCCATGGTATACTTCCCCTAATTGAGAGACCTCTTAACAAGCCAAATAAGAGAGGTCTTCCTATTTCCCCGCCTCTGCAACTACTCATATGCTTGAGATTTTATGCGACTGGCAGTTTCCAGGTAAATGATTTATTATTTCTCTCCATCAATATAGTTTGTAACGACCGGCTCATATTTATCTGTTGTTTCACTTGGTCAGTATAGATTCTTGGAAAAGCAAAATGTTAGCAATACCTCTGTTTCTACATCTTATATTTGATGCTCTTCTTTTGGAGTGTGATCCTTTTATCAACAGTTATACTTATTTGTATGGTGAAATCATCTTAAGCTTTTAAAAATTTCAGAAAGTATGTGGAGATACATTAAAAATTTCCCAGCCTACAGTTTCAAGGGTAATATTCAGAATCTCCTCACTACTGGCGTCGCAAATGCGGGGTACAATTAAAATGCCAAGTACCATTGAGAATAGGTTGACCACCAGGCAGGCATTTCAAGAAATGGGGAAAGGTAGAGGTGATGTTGGCCTGCCAGGAATTGATGGTGCAATCGATTGCACTCATATAAGGTTGTCAAATGTACATCTCAACAATATTCAGGAAGTGTATAGAAACAGGAAAGGATTTTTTTCTCTGAATGTACAGCCGTACAGGTTTGAAAAGTTCCAATATTCCTTTAAGGAGTTGATCATACTTTACTTTATCTCAAGCTAATTGAACTAGAGTTAGAAGTAGGAAACTGGGTTGATCGTTAGGAATTTATTTACAATGAATTACAGTTCCATTGAAATCTTCATTCAAGCAATATGTATTTTAAAGGCCTTAATGCTTGCATATGGTGTTATAAGGAATATACATAAAATTACCATCACTTCATTTAGGCAGTTGTAGGCCCTTCGTTGGAGTTCTATGACATTGTTCCTGAATGGCCTGGCAGTCAGCATGACAGCAGAATTTTTCAAAATTCAAGACTCCACATGCGATATGTTGAAGGTTACCTTGATGGTTGCCTGATTGGTGATGCTGGTTATCCTTGCCTACCTTTTTTACTTACTCCCCTCGCCAACCCAGACACTGAGGCAAAGCGAAGGTACTTATTTGAGCTAATGGTAAAATCTCTCATCAGTAATATCTTTAGGTCATACTACCAGCATGTGATCATTCATTTAATTGAAGTTGCCTTGTTAATAAAAGTATTCTGTTATTTGAATTACTATGGCAATTATGTGAAATATAATCGATTAATTTTCAGTATTATGTAAGCATATGACATAATTGTGCTTATGTTATTTTACATACTGGGGAAGGTTCTACCCCAAAGTGTATTCTTCATTTTAATACTTACTAATTTTTTGCAACTCTGTTTTTTAATTATAGAATCAATGGTGGTTTATTGTTCAATTAAGTTCCTTTAGGGATTTGGTTCTCAACCTACCTTGTGTCATGAGACTTAAATAATTTTCTTGCTACCATTTTCTCCAAATGTAAAAAGCATAAAATTGTATTCATTGCTATTTAAATATAGTAATTTTAAATATTTTTTGCGATGGCCTCCAGCAACCCTTGTGAAAGGGTCAGTCAACAGCCCAAGTGGTAACAAGTGAGAGGTTGAGAACCTATACATTAAAGGATGACCTCAAAATTGAATGTAGTAAAACCCATTTTTCCAGAAAATTGTTTGCCATGATATCAGGTTCTTATTTAAAAATTTATTCCTGCAAAGATTTTCATTAAAATAAAATTATATTCTTTATATTTCAATTTCTTTATTCTTATAGCATATTACCACATATCTTATGCATATAAAATTTTAACATATATGATTTCACATGATTGTATGATTTCATTTCTAAAAACAACATAATGCTAATAAAATCAATGACACAACTAACACATTTACTCAACAGGGATAAGAAAACCAATAAAAATTCTTAATTTTTTTCCTCATTAAGGAGGAGCTCCTCCAACTCTGCATTTGCAGTTGCAGCCTTCTCGTCTAGTTCATGCATAATATTTTCATGTTACCTACTTATTTCTGTCTCTGTCTCGAGGCGAGGCCATAGCCAACTCTTCATCATACTTCATCAGTTTTTTTTTAAGTGCTCCCTTTTCAACTCAGATTTAAGGTAGCCTCTTTCCTCTCTCTCAGTTCTTGATGATGCAGTAGCTGAAATAAATTCTTTTACTTTAGGATAATTTACTCAGTTTTATAATCAAGAACTGTTACTAAGGTTTTTATTTACTAGTTATGTGGTACATCAGGTGGAGACTTGTCTATTCAAATTTATACTAAATAATCTTGTGATCAACAAACACGCTATCATTTTATTTTATTACATAACCGATTAGGTGCCTTAATTTAAAGCTCACCATGGCCTCTGAAATCAGGATATATTTTTGAAAAAGAATGTTATTTATTTCCATGGTATTTATTTGCTGCCTGACGAAGGGACTGATTAAATGAAATAATTCAGAAGTTACATCTCAATATGCATATGGACAGCAAGGGGCTGTTTGAGAAGTTCTAGGTTTTTTTTCTGAGATCACATAATGTAGTCTGAATGTGACCTAATGTGGGGGTTACTTTGGAGCCACCTCAGATAGCCTGTTATGCTTAAATTGGAATGCCTGAAGATAGTAGGTGGTCAAGTAAAAGAAACCAATGTAACCTTATAATGCTTCAAAACCTCATATTGAATTTCAATATCATAAAATCTTATTTTGAGTCAAATTGGCAATGTTACTAAATATAACCTTTATTTGACCTTACCCATACCTCAGCATCCTAATTTCTTTTAAATCAGAATGAAATTATTTATGTATTGTCTGAAAATGCCCAGAATATTTGAATAATGAGACATAATTGGACTCTATCAAGTATAATCCAATTACATATTCATTTCATAATAAATGTCATTATTAAAATCAATATTTTTACAGCTTATACTAATTCTGATGTGCATACTTAATTTGCTTTGTTAAATGTGTAGGTACAATGAAGTTCATACAAGAACAAGAATAGTCGTGGAAAGAGTGTTTGGAATTTGGAAAAGGAGGTTTCCATGCCTTTCAAAGGGCCTATCCACAAAACTTATTTGCACAACAACTGTCATTGTAGCCTGCGCTGTGCTGCACAATATGAGCTTGATATTACAAGATGTTCCTCTAGAGGAAGAATATGTTGAAGATGAAGTGGTTCCAGTGGAACCACCTAATTGGCAGCCAGGAGATGGTTTTGCTATGCGACAAGCATTAATTGATCGTATTTTCATTTAATTTGTGAGATAAACAATATCTTTAGGGTTTAATGCATTCAATATAATTAATATCATTCCTTGAAATTTCTATTTCTATTTAAGTAATCACCGACTAAGGCATTTCTAATATATATTTGCTTTCTTATTCATTGTAATTTTATATTTGTTTACCCATTTTACCAATAAATGTCTCCTTTGTATAGCTGAAACAAGTTTGATAAGAAGTAATTTGTGTAATTAAAATATCTGTCCAAATATCATAGAACCAATCTTCCCACCTTGATCTGATGATGCCTCGTCACACTGGGTGTCATGTATGCCCACCACCATCTCATTCATATCTGCAATTATGGAATGAAGCCAATAAATAATTAAATTTAATAATGCAAGCAAGTTTAACTTCATTCCCAAAAAAGAAGGCTGATTGAAGATTCTTTTGCCTTTTTTTAATTTTATAATAAAAAAATACTAAAATTATGGGAGGTACATGATATTTAATTGATTCTTGCCTTGTTTGCATTAGCACAAGGAGAAATAGGAAACTATAAAATGATATACCTTTCAATTTACTTATTTGAGTTACCATAAAATAATTTTAAAATAAAATTTAAAATACATATATGCATAAATAAATAGCATATACATATATCCATCATTGAGACCCATCTCATTAGGATATATCTCACCTGTGGATATTACTTCAGTGTTATCACAATTATCTTGTGGTATGAGGTGGTCTGCTTTTTCTATAAAATTAAAAATAATTGTATTAAAAGAATGTTGATGTGATTTTAAGATTAAAATGTTACCGAAGCAATTCACAAATTAATTGTCACAGCAATACAAGTTTGACCATTAGTGGCCATAATATCTGCAGTTTAATTATTCCAAGGATACAGAAGACACGTTAATCAACTATGAGAGACAGTGGTAAAAAGCCACAAATAAAACATGAAATATTTCTGAAACTTCTATAGTTAGATCGGTTTGTTAAATATTCATAATTTTTAAATCTTATTTTGTTTATATTTACTCACAGCTACTTCCTTATTTTCATTTACTTCTGTTTGTATCTAAATTTAAATACTCGCAGCAAGTATGCATGCACATTCCTTCAGGAGTAAATATTCATGCATATATTACCTAACTATTTATACATCACAAAATATTTACCTGCAATTTCATCAGGCGGCATGATGTTGGAATTGAAAAGTACGTATAGGGGTTGTAGCCATCAAATCTAGAAGAATATTTTGTACCTCTGCATCAATTACTAGGAATTTAGATGGCCTTCCTCCGCTAGTTTTCATACGATTTTGATTTCCCGTGGTCGATGCACTCCTTTTTTTGTATGTTAGACTACCATGGTTTGAATTAGGTCTCCGATCGCTGCAATATAATAATTACTTCTTTTATTATTGATACAAAGGTCATTGAAATGAATGAATTTTTCGTGCACCAACATTTTACCGGTAAAGTTAAGGTATTCCATTCTGTAAAATTATAAAATGTTAACATACCTCTCGCGTTACGACAGACGACGTGTGGTACACCTGCGTTATTTGTCGCCAAACATCTTCTTTTCGACGTAGTGTTGGCATATCTCCTCTTTTATCTTCTTTTTTTACATTTGCAAGTATATCCAGGGATACTTTTCTTTCCATTGGAGTATTATGTCGATATTTATTGGACGTGGATGCCTTGATCGCGCTTCCGTGAATGTTATTAAAGTCACTCGAATTTACCGCGGTAGTGTGGCGCTGGTTGTCAAGTAAACAAATGTAACGTCGTCGGTGATTGGTCGATCAAATAAGCATTTGCTTGACGAAGCTCGCCTTGTTTCAAATAAGGCCAGCTTGATCAAGACCAGCTTCGTCAAGACGAGCTTATTTGTTGACTATGAAAGCGGCAACCAAATAAGCTCGCCTTGACCAATGAGCCGGTCTTCATCAAGACGGTCTCAAGTAAACAATCAAGACGCGACTATGAATACGGCCCATGGATTCTGCCCGTTCAATGAAAAAAACAAGCACTCGTTCTAAATTGCAATTTGAATATGTATTATCATTAAATAATGCATTCGTTCATAAATAAAGCGTGTGATCAATCATCGCGAGGTACCGCAATGACAATATCAACCTACCACGAACTCAATACGTATGCAGAGATAACATTTCGGTAAAATGTATACTCGCAAGAAATCGAGGTGAGGGCGTATGGACATATGACTAGAAGTAATTGGAAAGGGGAAGTCCACAACTCTCCACAACTCATTCACAGTAAGCTACACCCTCAACGATCACACTATTCCTCACGCTGAAACACTAAGTGCGCGAGCACAAGAGAGAGCCACATCATACCGAGTTGAATACGCCCAAGCCGCAGTAAAAAGAAACACAATCAACTGGAGGGTGCTGACGTAAACTTGGCTTGGATGAGGAAATAAAAAATGAATTCACTCACTCACTATCATCTACGTAAAGACATAGATATGACGGCTGACTGCGCATTGCAATACACGAGATAGTAATTATAATTACGTACATGTTTCCATCCCATTATGTAAGCCTTTTATGACCGTTTCGTCACTTCAATTGAAACCAGCTGTGCGTAGAACGAATTTATTTCCTCCACGGAAGATAAAGCATTGATTCACTAGTTTTCAGAAGGATTTATCGTCTCTCCTTACACTGTTTATCATTAAATGTAAATAAACACACTTTTTATGGACAATAGTCATTCACAAGGAAGCATTCTTGCAAGGAATTTCTCTTGGGATACGATTATATACTCTGTATAAGAGCTAAATTTCCCCAGTAAAGCTAGTCTAGCTAGGGATCCATAGACATCAAGAATAGTACGCATGGCTAAAGTCACTACGCAGGCGTGAACAGAATTTTTAATTTTCATCTGAATAGAAAAGAATTTTGACTATAATACGGTACAACAGAAAATCTAAATCCAATTATCGTGAAAAAAACTTGCAAAAATTAAAAGAAAATCCAGTCGAATGTTTTAGGAGAAATAAGTACAAGACTATGAGAAATGCTCAAAGATCCATGACAGAATCTCTTGGTAATCACTTGTAGCGGTATGAAAGAATGCTAAAAATCACAGTCGTCAAAATCCCAAAACAGTATATTATAGAAGGCATGTTTCTTAATTTTGTTTTCAACAGTTTCTTTCACGCTCAAATAATACACCTGATCAAACTGCTGATAATACGTGGTATACACGAGTAATGATTGCTAATTAGTGCCATGACACAATAACTAACTAATTTCGACACTTATCTGATGAGAAATAATGCTACGAGATTCGAGCATATAAGAGATTAATACGTGTAATTTCGTAAGGATAATTTGTTCAAAAATGTTGGAAATTTTGGAGAGCAGTGTGATTGGTAGCGAATTCCCAGGGATGGAGGGATTTTTTTCCAGGTTTTGGGATAAGAATGACTACTTTCCAGACGGCCAGAAAAAGGGAGAATTTAAAATAATTATTGAAAGATCAGCAAGAAGTGGACTAAATCGGGGAACTTAACAGCAATGTTTCAACAAAATATTGGTGATGCCATCTAAACCGGGAGCTTTATGTTTGGAGATTTTTTAATGATGGATTCAGTATCGGAAGAAGAAGTCTCTCGAACTCGAGACGAAACTCGAACATACACAATTAAATGTAGGTTCGAAGATTTTCGCGGCGTTGATTAGATGATCTTTCCATACTATTCGGGTTTTCACCGCGTTTGTTGTGTTTTAATGACAACGGTTTCGCTGACAATGCAGTCAGCGTCTTCAGGTCGAAGGTGAAATTTTGGAAATTTTTTTTCTAAAATTTCCAAATTTTGGAAAAAATTTTTTCTAAAAAAAAATTTTTCCAAAATTACACCTTCGACCTGAAGACGCTGACTGCAATGTCAGCAAAACCGTTGTCATTAAAACACAACAAACGCGGTGAAAACCCGAATAGTATGAAAAGATCATACACAATTAAATCCTTAAAATACAACTGGGCACGGAAAGCATAAGGTAAACAACAGTGTAGCACCGCATAAAAATGAAGTTGAGGCAAAATCATAATTTCCCAATCAACAAGCTTTCCATTGGATGACATCAACCATCGGCAAGTACCGATAAACCTTAACTGTACCAAATGGTAATCACCTGCACGGAGTCCAAGTCACGTTTTCTGATTCAGTTCAAATTGCGAAGTCTGCCAGGATCCTGAATCAGAGCCGATAACTGCGCAGGACGTCGCAACAGGCGAATGGTTCGCATATTAACTGCGACAAATGAGGAAATAGAGGGATGGGACAGCAGACAATGGCAAAAGTCATGGGAAGGACAGATATGTTGGCAATTGAAATCGAGATAGGTACCTGGGTATTATGTTCCATTGCATCATGCGAACACCGTGAGAAGTACGAAGGCCACCTGTGGTCCTTTCGATAATTTTAGCATAAACATTTCTCATGTTGATATCAGCTCTAAAAAGCTTGTTAAAACGATACATAAACACGTACGAGTTATTTTCTAAATGCATGTACACGATAATGAACTACAAAATGCACCGTGTAACCACCCAACTTGTGCGAATGTATGAAGATAAAATAGAACCTATTCATGCATTTATACATGTTCCGTTCCGGTCCATCAAAATCGTTTATGCAGTCAGACATTAACTCGTGCGTGTTAATGCAACGTGTAAACTGGCCTTAAGAAACTATTATTGAGGGACATTATGATTGAAATAATTCCCCTGCCACGATAAGAGCAATCTATAGCATTATTATACTTTGAAAGTATACCACCTCTATTCCAGAAACTTTTGACGCTCGGGGTCTAAAATTTCGATAAAAATTTGCTTTTTTGTATGACCGCCCTCAAATTAAACACCATGATTCGAGTAACAGCTTCGTGTGTTCCACGCGCATTCTATATTTTCTTCATTTTATACTTGCACCTTCCCAGCAAAATTGCTGAAAATGGTCCTTAAGAGCTAGTAAAATGTAAAGTGCGCGAGACCAAGAAGTGTCAAAAATTCATTGACTCATTCTTAACTGTGTAGTATTCCATTATAAGGTTTCTTGGATTGGTAAAGGATGGGTAAAGATATTCGTTTATCAGAGTGCATTCTCTTCCCCTATTCTGACATCTGTTTTAACATTCATCTCTTCCTCCGTTAGGTAACTAGGTAACAAAAATAAGACAAAAACATAATTTATGCCTGCAGATGATGATTACTGATCGGTACCCGGGCCGCGTTATATAAAAAAGCAGTAGTAAAAGTAAAAGTGAATTGTCCATCAAGAAGAGTTCAGCCAACTAATTATTGCAAAAAGAGATTAAATCAGGCATAATGTTTCGTAAAAAATGTAGATGAATCACCTTGATTAACTAAAACCACGATCTAAACCTCATTTAGTATCTGAGAGATTTGAAACCCCACCACCACAAAAATCGTACCTTCGAATACCAACCCCATTTCTAATAAATCCTCCCCTACTTGGTTTACATCACTGCGCGGAGGGAGTCATGCGCGCTACGAACGAAATGTGGGCTTAAATTTGAGAAGAAGATTCAGGGGGATCAGAGAGGGGGAGTGAAGTTTGCGCCGTGGTCGGCTTTCCGTGCCGCACCCTCCCCGAATTCTTTGACCCCCCTGATTCCTGCACCCCTAGGCCACTGACCGCAATCCCGCCCCACCCGCCCTCATCCGAATATCCCTTCATCCATTCCACAGGACGACCCCCTTGTCCAGCATAAAGGCAGAGACACACACAGAGTAGGATGGTGGCAGAGAAATATATTCTGATGGAGGAACTGCGGCAATGCGAGCAACTTCGTTGACTTCCAGTGGCGTAGCCAGGAGGAGTTCCGGGGGGTCCGGACCCCCCTAAGTATAAAAAAAACAATTATTTTCCTTCATAAAAGAAAAAATATAGAAAAATCATAAAATTTCAAAATATTTCTTTAACAAATGACAAAAGTTGTTTCTATCATGAAAAAAGTAAAAATTAATACAAAACTCTCTCTCTACTTGGTATCCTGTTATCCAAAAATGTTCACCCCTAGCTTTGGACCCTCCCCCCCGGACGAAATACCTGGCTACACCACTGTGAACTTCCCCGAGTATTCTCGAGCAATGGACCCTGAGACACTGGCATGTCGATTTGTGCAATTTTTTCCGCATGTCCTCAGTTTGGGGAGGTGTAGGACAGATAAGGCAGAATTAGATAGAGATTTGGTCGTACGTATAAGTATGAGAAATGGTTTATCCTCGACCAATTATGACTATCATTTATTAATCCTAAGATTGGTTAGCCGCAGCTCTCCGCTCTCATATCTGCCAGTCTTTTCGTAGAGTCGTATTTTATCTTCTATTACATCCTTAACCCTTAGAGTACCTTAGAAGCCTATCTCTCGCGAAAATTCAAATGCAATGTTCCTCTTAGATGATGATAGTTCACTAATCATTCAATAGTCAATATTCATTTTATTTTAACATTAACTATTTCCTTTAAATTATGCAAATTAACTCATATTACCGACAATTCGTCAAATAGTACAATAAAAAGGTAAAACCACATGTAATAAAGATTTCCTAAAGTTTTTGAACACATACTTTTTTTGCTTTTGAGACCTAATTTTTTCCCTAAACTACTGCAAAATCAGCAAAAATGCCTCGCAAAGCACAATACCTATAAAATCGGTTGGGACTCAAAGGGTTAATAGCTTATCCAATAATATATCCAATGTATCTTATTCGGAGCCGTCCATTGCTATTCTTCCAGCCCACCTTTCCTTTGACGATATCTCGACGCTTCGACGACATATAGTCTCGCGCTAAAGGCATGCCCAACCTCCTCATACTGTAACCTCACCCTCCTATCAATCAAGCATACTTGGTCTTTCAAACCACTGCAGGAACAAGTGACTTTGTACGCAGTCACGCGCACGGGTGCAAAGTTAAATACACCAAAGGATGAAGTTCGCCATGAAAAAATATTTGCCTTAGCCGGGATTCGAACCCGGATTTCCCGATTCTGACAACAGTAATTTCGGATTTCCCGATTCGGGAAATCCGGGTTCGAATCCAGGCTAAGTCAAATATTTTTTCATGGCGAACTTCATCCTTTGGTGTATTTAAGCATACTTGGGTTGCCGAATTTGCATGAACTACAATTGCAGGGGCTAGAAAGGCAAGTCGGTGAGAAATTGATTGCTGCGAAAAAAATGCTATAAATAAAATGGCATGGATGACAATGCCGGAGATGTTTTAATGCGAGATATCCAAGCAGGAAACGAGAACGAACAAGTGCCGTCGTATTCTTAACCTATGCTAACTGCTTAACATTGATATCAAGAATACCGCTCAAAACAGGCTTTACTGCGACGGTAGGGGAAGAACTCTCTGTGATCTTATGTCTTATGACTACATTTTGACTGTACTTGCTGCTTTCATGACAAGAGTAAAGGTGGAGTTTAGAGTTTTATGTTGGGGGATAGTATTATTGACGGGGGTTTAAGGGTAATAACCCCAGTGAAACGGGGAGTCACCAGGGGCCTGCCCTAGAAAATTTGTTATAATTATCCTCTGAAAATAAAATTTTACCCCTTAACTGCAAGACTTTCTAAATACGGGCCAAAACTTTTTTCTTCGTACAATATATACAGAACCGCTTCCATTGCTACATTTTAATAACTTTTTCTGCCACTATTTCATTTTTAAGGAAACATTTTAATATGTATCACATATGATACAAAAGCAGTTAAGGGTTAAGTACTATCTACTTAAGACTAAAAGTTTTTGGCATTTCTACAGGTGTCTTACTTTTTTTCGGACAAAGAATTTAAGTTGGGAGAGCCAGCCCGAGCAACCCCACAAAACTTCGCCCATGGGTGCATTGCACGAATGCTTGCGAATCATAACCAAATTCCGTGCTCTTCATAGATATCGAAAGCAAAAGTCAACTGTCCCGGTCCCCTCAGTGCGGTGCGTTTATGATTTGTCAAAAGGACCGCCACCTCGTCTGAATTATGGGAGAGCAGCGCACGTCACGGCAAAAGGCTTATTTATCGCCTCGCTGAGATCCCCTTGCTACCACCTCGGCCGCGCAATAACTCTCCGCAGTCTTGCGATTTGTCCCCGCCCCAGGGTGAGCTAGAGCTCTACGCATGAATTTGCTGCGTGCTGCCGGGACGGGAGATAGGTCAGAGGTCATGCATTAAGGCCAGCTTACGCTGAAAGCGATGCTACGCGATACAGCTTCTCTCGCTATGCAGTTTGATATCTCGCTTTAGCCCACACTGAACGCGAGCCATGTGAACCGACACATATCTTCATGAAACCCTTCACCCTCTTCCTACCTTTCCCATCCTACTTCTTTACATCTACATGCTACCCTGCAAGCCTCCTGAAAAGGCGTGTGGCAGGGGGTTTTTTGACAGCAGCCGTCTACATATAAAAAGCAAATTCTCCAGCAAAATTACGACTAGCATTGATTTAATTTCTACATTATTCGGGGAAAAAACGAATTCCAATATGCATGCGTTCGATAAAATATCTCTCTAACATTTATAGCTTCAGTCGGGCCAGGAAATATAGTGGAATTATAAAATGATGTTCTCCGTGTCGCTCTTTAAGATATCCATCTTCAATTTCTCAAGCAATCTAAGCCTAGCGCGCAGCCTCTGAGTCTACAGAGGCTTCCAGTCTAATCCACTCAACATCTGTGCAACGATTTCAGTGCGTAAATGCCTTTCCTTGCTATCGCTATGATACTTATTTGTTTCTTAGTTTAAAATGTCACCGCATTGGCATATGACACACAAAAATAATAATAAACATGTATTTTCGTGGGCTCACAAGATCCTAAAGACTTCACAGATATAATAATTCAGCTTGCTTGTCCAAGCTATCGCAGCAAGTAATAGTCCACGAATGCACTGGGTTCATAGTACTAACTTGTCCTCCGACCTACAATTTTAGTTCATGCAAATCGGGCAATCCACGTGCGCTTAATTTATAGGCAGATGAAGTCACAAAATGTGAATACCTTAACCGCGAGATTACCTCTCTTAGCACTAATATTTAAACTCCTGGCTGTACGAATAGCGGAAACATGAGCCCATAATTTATACGCCCAAACACAAATTTGCCTTGAAACGAGCATGAAAATATACTACCATGCCAAAAACACCATTATTTAGGATCACTAAGGAAATGCGGAGATTAGGGTACACATTTCGGTAAAATCAAATGATTATTCGAAGTTAACTTCGCCATTCTGGTGTAAAATTGTACCTTCAGCTCATTTACAATGACGCTGTCTAATGACTACATGATACGAGGTGTGTTCGGAAAATAACAGGAATTTTAGTTACAGCAACGTTTTTGGCCAAACCTCACGAAGAATCAATGAAGTGTAGGCCAAAAATTGGCCAGCTTATATAAACACATCTCACCTTAGCGGCTGTTACTGACAAAACAAGCAATGAATATAGCAGACAATTTTATAATACATCATAGAAAAATATTTCGACAGCCGGATTCTAAACACTGGCAAGAAATTTAAATATTCCGTTCCGTTATTTTACGAATAATTATTATATACGTAGAAAGCGTACTCCGTGGTGCTACGTTATTTTCTTACTTCCTTGCAACAGCAAGGAAATAATTTTTAATTGTCATACTGCAATCCAGAGGAGACAGTGACATATATATTCCGAGAAGTTCCATCTATAGATATTCGCCGGGAAGCTTGATAATATGCAGCCGTTATGAATAACTTTCCATGCGTTCTCCAAGATTTCAATCTCCATTCTCACCCTCGTTGAAGAAACCATCCAAAAAGCAGCACGTGGAACCCTCTAACCGTCTTCCACCCCCTGTAAAAACAACCCCTAAGCTAAATTGAATGCCTGAGCGTCGTCAAGAAACCCCACCATCTCAACAGCCTCTCCTGAGACTATTTACTTCACTCTGATACCCAACTACATCATTACCCCCCTGTCCCTACTCCATCGTCAAAACATAGAAGAGGATCTGCAGCGACAACGCAATTCAAAGCAATTATTAATTTCCAAATATTTGCAGGCATACTTTCAATATTTGATGCTTTCATAAATATTTCAACCATATTGGTAAATATTAATAGCGGAATATAAATCAGGGGTTTTCAGACGGTCGTGTTTCATTCATAAATTACATCACCATTTTAAGGAATTATAAGGAAAGTCTTTCGGTAAGACTGCCTATCAACAAACTTAAAATACGCCTACCAGGACAGTTCACAGGATCTTTATCATTATACATTTTGGATATTCACACCGGACGCCGAGGTATACATTTTCATACAAACGAACAAATACATAATCACACGTACTAATAATGTATGTTTCACAATTTTTTTAATAGTCTGATTTAGATTACGACACTGTACACTTTGTTATCCTCAAAGGATCCTCATAGCGTAATGCCGCAATCTTTGAGAATGATATAGTTTACAGTATTGAAACCTGAGTCAACCTATCAAAAAAATTATGGAACCTTCAACAGTAGAGTATCTGTGATTATGTTTCGAAGAGTTTGTGATCTCGAACGCGAAAAAGTTCTATATGCGCGTCCTAAAAGGTTTTGAAGTCAAGACCTTTGAGAATGACACAGAGTATAATGTCAAACTCTTGGCCAGACTATTAAGAGCTTTGTGGAACATACAATATTAGTGTATCTTTGATTATGCTTCCTGTTACACAGTTCCACTAAATATCGCCATCAACCCTTACGTAGGCGAACTCTTCGGATTGGTTTTCACAAGTTTCGGGCAGCCACTGCTACCGCACACACCATCGCTTTAAGGTTGGTATGATTTCCTTCACACAACCAATCCACGCACCCCCAAATTCACCCCTCACACGAACGATTCCTTCAGACGAGCATCCATCAAAAATCTCTCCCTCGCGTATTCCCTTTTTTCCCATCAGATGGGGGTGCAATAGAGGGGTTTTCCGAGGATGAGTCCTTGCATATAGGAGGGAACCCATAGCCGAGGGTGAACCCAAGATATAAACCATTCCCTCAGATCTGCTGGCCCTCCTGTTTTACGTATAGACACAGGACTTCAAAGCGTTCACTAGCGGCGATAAAAAAACACAGCATGTTGCCTCCTACCCTACATACAGGACGCAAGTACATGTGAAAAATGATCTCAAATTCAAAACTAGTATTCCTTCAATGCTTACACAAATAACTGACTGAGTTGATAAGTACTATAAACACTTGGAAAGCACTGAACGAAGGATGAAAGCACTGTAAAACAAGATCCAAATTGTATAAATTCAATTTACCATTCATAAAAGCTAATGACGTAAGTGACTGAGATCGTTAGTGATATTTACACTGTTTTTTAAAACTAGTTTTTGCTTTTATGTTGTGTAAAAACATGAGTTTGCAGAAGACTGCAGGACTGCAGAGTTCACGGACATGATGATTTCCTCTACATTAAGTTATAGCTGGTACTGACAATAGGTAAGGACGCAGTCCTTATTACATTGAACTTGCCGTATAGCCGTAAAATACACCTCAATTGTAATTAGTAGAAGGTGCAGAGTTACTTCTTTTTACTTGCCCACGGACATGATTGATGATCTCTAATCTTTCAACAACCTGAACTAAACTTCTTCTACAAGCATTAAAACAGTCACTAAACGAATTGTAAACTCAAACAACCCAATATAGCAGACGATCTCTATATCTACACACTGGTTGTGCACGGCTGCAAACATCTCCTATGAATAATTCCCCATTTTACCTGTGTGTCCACGGACATTACTTTTTTGATTAGGACAAATATATTTATATTTTATATGAAAAATAATAATAAATATAATGACATAATAGCAACGAAAAAAAGCAATTTTGGAATGTTTATATTGTTGTAACTTATTTAATGATGTATTTTAAAATGAATTTTTTAGTAAAGGTGGTTAATACAATAAACGCCCCATTAGCAGCCCCCCCCCCCCCCATAGATCCGCCACTGGTTGCGACTCAATGTACAAAGAAATGCTCAATAATATGGCTCCCCTACCACCTACTGAAGCATTGCAGATTCCTTCTGAAGAACCCAGAATTTATTAACTGTGACGCGAGTTCATTCAATATAATATTGTTGGACATTTAAATCTGTTGGACATGCCACAGGGACAAACTGTCCAAGTTAGGTAACAGCTCGTAAATACAGTAGCCTTTGCTATTACGGATAACGAAAATAGGAGAAACTAAATTTAGTTTTAGCATTCATTTTCACTCAACAGACCGAAAGATAGGCCAATATTTGTAGAGATGCCGAACGGCTGAGAATTCCTTCCCGAGGCTTTCCCTCCAAGGAATTCTCCCTAAGGCTCTGGGCAAAGCAAAAAAATGAGTATTGTGACTTGGTAAATACGGGATTTTTATTCAAGCATCTGAGGCCACATCAGTGATAAAATGAGATAGTAGACGTGGGCACAGGTGGGAGGCGAGGAAATCTCTTTCCAGCAAGCAACCATTCACTCTCCTTTGCTTCGTCAGCTAAAGCTTACGGTGCGGAAATTCAACAGGGAACAGCACACTTAAGGCCGCTTTACACGGTGAAAGATCATTCGAAAGATCATTCGAATGATCATTCGCAAGAAATTCATTCGCCGGTACCGCTATACACGGTGAAAGATTTCCGTGAATGATTTCGGTGAAAGTTCTGCGCAGAAACGATGCGCACTGGTGCGACTATCGATAGTGTATTTCGATTCTAACGATATTTCCGACCGTTTCTCACCACATGATTCGTTTTGGAGCTCGCAGACGATGGAACGCTTTGTTTACATGTGCGCTGCAATATACTTTGGTGTTGCTTTGACTTTCGGTGGGGTATGACGCACTAAGTAATGAGAGGAATTAGAACGGTACGTATTGACAGCGGAAAACCACTTTAATAAATCGTGCGTTTTGTAATCCCTTAACGAAGTACATAATTGGTTGTTTTCGCTGCAGAGCAAAGATGATTATGCTTCAAGATAGTGTGCTCTGTAACATGATTATAAGGGAACTTACTCTTCAAATGGCTGCCCGAGGTCTTTTCCCTCCCGATTCATTAAATAATAAAGTTAGTGAAAATGTAATTTGGGGAAAAACTGCACATTGTTACTCGTTCAGAAAAATCCTATCTCAGTCCCGTATTGACGCCGCAGCGTCCAGCTCCCATAAAAAAAAGAACATAATAAGCATAAAGCAAAAGCTCCTCAAGGTTGAAGGCCGGTCGACCATGAGTTTTTATGTTTGGGGTTCCTTCGTGTACACAGCCTTTACAATGTAGTCGAACAAAGGTCATTCCTGTGCGAGAGAAGAAAGGTAACGTTAAGAGAAAAAAGGAAGCGACTTGTTCTATTTTCGAAAGAGTGCGCTTCAGCATCCTCATACTTTCTACAATGAAGTTGGCTCAGTGTCATCTCATTGCTTGCTATCGAAGCAGGGGAGAAAGTGGACTGTGACAATCATGGGCTAACTTATAGGGTTTGCCCCTTGAATTATAGGCAACCCCGTGAGATTGTGACTTCCTAGGTGGGCCAATGTGATGTCACGGCTCGTTTTGGTTGGAATGTGTTCACCGAATAAACAGATATTTTGTCATTAATTGGGATTCTCACCCCAAACTTTATCGTTCAAATCATTAAATACAGTTTGATAATTGTAAATCAAACAAAATATAGACGCAATCGAGGAGAAAAACGACGATTTTGAACTTAAAAAATCCGGAATGTTTTTTCCAAATTACTCTATTTTGAGGAATGATGTTTGTGAATTTACTTTCTTTCAAAGTAAATATTAATGATTTGAGCTATCGCATGAATTAATATGCTTCCAAAGTTTATATATATGATCTTAAAATTCCGAGGTGGTGCTAATGGCAACATGGACGCCATGCGCTCATATCATTCACGGAATCATTCAAGCAAATTAGGACATGCTCGAAATTTCTTTCGGGTGAGTTCCTTGAATGATTAGAGATAGGCAATATTGTGATCCCATAGGTGAGCCAAGATAACGTAGCGGCTCGTGTTGGCTGGAATGTGTTCACCGAATAAACAGATATTTTGTGATTAATTGGGACTCTCACCCGAAACTTTAGCGCTCAAATCATGAACTATAGTTTAATAATTGTAAATTAAACAAAATATAGACGCAATCGAGGAGAAAAACGACGTTTTTATTCATTAAATATCCGAAATGTTATTTCCGAATTACCCACTTTAGACGGTTGATGTTTGTGAATTTATGTTCTCTCAAAGTACATATTAATTATTTCAGCTATTTCGTGGGTTACTATGCTTCCAAAGTTTTTATATAAAATATTAAAATTCCGAGGTGGATGCCAATGGCAAGATGGACGCCGTGCGCTCATATCATTCACGGAAATCATTCAAGCAAATTAGAACAGGCCTGAAATTTCATTCGAATGATCATTCACGCTGGAAATTTCCAGGAAATTTCTGTTATACACGGTGAATGATGGATCATTCGAATGATCTTTCGAAAGATCTTTCGAATGATCTTTCACCGTGTAAAGCGGCCTTTACAAGCACTCTCGCTAATAAACAGATAGGGAAAAATCTTAATAAGAGCCAAAAATACAAAAAATGTATAAAAAAGCCTTTTCAGCCTTTTCCTGAGTCGGGGCTACCTACCCAGGCGGGAGTCGAACCCGCGACCTTCGGTTTGGCAGGAGAGAACTTATCTCCGCCGCCACCGAGGCCGGTTTGTGATATTATTATTTGCGTCCATTATTATTTGTTGAATAATCCCCGACGCAAAAGCTGTGTGCTGTTTTCAAAAGAAGACGAAATTGTTAAAGAAAGATTTAGAGCTTTCCCGGTGAATAGACTACGTAAAATGTTCTCGGGATCGTGATTGTATATAAGCAAGAAGAGCCATTTGTGCTGTTTTCGGGGCAAGTGGAAAAAAAAACATTTAAAAAAATTTTATTATTCCAGGAATTTTTAGGTACGATAGCCCCTCCCCTTTATGGCCAGCCTCAATTTGCTAATGCTTCGTACATCACAAAATAACCACAGGCTGATCTGATTTTGAAGCTACTGGATGGCCTCACTCATGGTCTCTAGGGACCGGCTGAGACTTAGGATGGAGTGCGGATGACAAGGGTCTCACTCAACTCAGGAGAGCCGACGTGGGAAGTGGAAAAGAACACAAAGGGGAAAGCGCCCTCGTGTTTCAGTCTGGGGAGAGAACAGAGTGCACGATGGGAAAGAGAAGCATATGATATCTCCCTCTGTCGTAGCCCTACTACGCAATACCGCATCTTCCTCCGTTGCTGAGACAAAAATGAACGAAATAGTGAATTTGCACGATTTTGCCAATATTATAAGTGCTCCGATTGATCTCCAAATTGGATTCTCGACTTATCGCTCAGTCTCGATACAAAGAATGACCCACATGAAAAAACTCGCCTGCCAACTTCTAATCTAACGATCAAGGGATGCGACTTCTGAATTATATCAGGGACAGATTAAGGTCGTTGAACAGCTGTTCTCGAACTACATTTTTAAGCCCCTTTGCGGGTATGCAATATCTTAAAGTGATGCGGCAGTTATATACAATATTTTATAAAAACTAATAGTTATCATACGCATAAGCAAGAACATAACGACTATAAATTAAACTCGTAAAATGATAATTTAGGCTGGAAAATTTAGTTAACAAGCACCATTTGCATGATATTCTAGAAATTTATAGGCCATGTTCCCAACCAGATTAATCTGCCTATGAGATACTTGAAACGAAAACTTTTTTTGAAACTCATTGCGTTTCGTAATAACCACCATTTCTATTACTTCAGGATTCTGGGTATGGCGGCGCCCAACGACACAATTCCTTATAGCCCTCCGTTACTGAGATAATAATTCACGAAAGAGTTAAACTTCACGATTTCGCCAAAATTAAGGGCGCTCCGATCAGTTTGAAAATTGGTTTCTCGACGAATCACATGATCTAGATTCGAAAAATGACATTTTTGAAAAATATAATTTTTTTAACCTCCAAATACCCCCAAAAAGTAGAGGCATGGAGACAGTTGGCAACAATGTAATAGATGTTGATGAAATCTTCTCGGGAAATCAGCCGGGTGATGATGGCCATCACTGCCAGGCAGCAATGGCCATCATCACCCGGCTGATTTCCCGAGAAGATTTCATCAACAGCATTCGCCGGGAAAGAACCAAATCCTTCTTCAATGTAATAGATATAAAATTCAGTGTTTCGAGTACTTTTCCTAGGGTTTCCGAGGATTTTAGAGGGGGTCGACTCTAAGACTTCTTGTCGTATCTCGTCTCGTTCATCTCAAACATTTGTATATATCAGTCAGTGGTAGGAAGCGCGTTTTATATATTATCTATGATAAATTTCAGAGGGGGTCAATTCTACGAATTTTTGTCTTATCTCGTCTCGTTTATCCCAAACATTTGTATATATCAGTCAGTCAGTCAGTGGTCGGAAGTGCGTTTTATATATTATCTATGTTAAATACAAACTTCTCTCACATTTGTGACTTGTAGCCATGCATTTGCATACACATTCCCTTTGAATATTTGACATTAAACTTCTGACTAAATTCTACAATCGTCCTTACTAAAAGAGAAAACATGGCTGTCAACAATATGGCTCTTTGAATAATACTATTAAATTAATACAAAAAATTAAAAATGTTAGATAAAATTTGGGGTGGAGCCATAAGCCCCTTAAACCCCCCCCCCAAATCCGCCCCTGAGTGTAACCACAATAAAAGCTGCATAACGCTCAGTATTCGTTCTTTTTAATGAATCGTCCCGTACCACTTTCATAAGTAATTGATGTGGTTTTCCGTTATATTAATTCTTAAATGCGGGGAAATTTTGTATTACGACATTAAATTTCAAATTAAATTCTACAAGGGCCCGTACCAGAAGTTAAAGCGTGGCTGCCAACGTTATAGCTATTTGTGCATCATGTGTGTGAGATGTGTACGGCTCCCAGTTCGCTAGTAACAGTTTTTAACAAATCAATCCGCGTTATTGAGATTTCTGATAACTCATCCCACACCACTATGCTTTGCTTTTGATTCAGGTTTCCGTTATATTAAATCTTACATACGGGTAAAGTTGGGATTATGACATTGAACTTCTGACGAAATTCTACAATCGTCCTTACTAAAAGAGAAAACTTGGCTGTCCACAATATGGCTCTTCGCGTAACATGTGTGAAAGTTGTGTACGACTCTCAGTCCGCTAATAACAGTTTTTAACTATAAAAAATAAACTTTTTCGGGTCTTACCGCGTAGTTCAGGTTATCTCCCGACGTTTCGCGACCCCTGCTGGTAGCTTCTTCAAAGGTGATTGCGTTGATCCCGGTGTGGGTTGAAATATATACAGGCTGTACTCTTCAAGTTGGAGAGGTTGAGGAGGAGGGTCTGTTCTGAGAGTATATATTTCAACTCATACCGGAAGCAGCCAAATATCCTTTGAAGAAGGTATCAGCAGAGGTCGCGAAACGTCGAGAGATAACCTGACCTAAGCGTTAAGATCCGAAAAAGTTCATTTTTTATTAGAATGGACGGATCCAGGATTTTTTCCGGATTCGGATCGGATCCTTGATTTTTGGAGCCGGATCTTTCGGATCGGATATTTTCGGATCCAAATGCATTTTCCTGCAATTCCTGCTATTAGACGAAGTAATAATTCAAGTTCATTCTGGGTACGTACAATCGAAGGAATGCTTTACAGATTTTCATACACAATTTAATATTTTTTATAAATTAAAAATCATTTTTATAGGCTTTCAAGTTGTTTTTTTTTTTACATCTTTACATGCTCAGGACCTAAACTGTTACGCTTGGTTTTGGAAATGAAAATAGGAAAAATCTTCGGATAAACCACTGACCAGTGGCGTAGGACAAGAATCGCATGCGACGGCGAGAGAATTGGAACTTTTTCCACCCTTATGGGTCGTTGCATTAACTGAAGCTATTATTTAAAATTTCGGATCCAGATCCGATGTCTTCCGCGACTTTGGATCCGATGTATCCGATGAAGGGCAATATCCGCGGATATTTGGATCAGAGGTATCCGATCCGACCATCCATATTTTTTATCAAACATGTACCGCGAAAGTCTCAATGAAGTTCCTAACGAATGGCACCGCTTTTGATGCACCGTCGCACGCGCTCTATGCGTAAGTGTAGGGTCGGGAGGGTCTGTAGCACCTCCAAACACTCAATATATTGCTTCACGCAGCCCAACACCCATGGGGAGCTTTTTTCAATCGTCGTCCACGTGAAGTTTGCCTTCCTGCTTTGAACACCGTTCCCAGGGGACGCATATGGGGGTGCAGTGCGATCCTCACACAGTAGGCGACAAACCCAGCCAATGATTGATACCTCCGAAATTCCCATCGAACCCGAGCAGAAATTATTATGAGGGGATCAAGTCCCCTTCATATTTCCCAGGCTGGCTACTTAAGTACAGAAACCGAATTCACGAGTTTTTCTCTGTTATTCCGGAACATTTTTATTTTTCCCGGTCATTCCGCAACAATTTACTACACCCATTAGGGTCAATCGTCAATAAAACATCGCAATTAGTTCATCTTTCTTAAAAATTTTAGTGACGCCGAATGTATCACAGAGGTGATCTCAAAACTTTGATTTGCGTATTTTTGTCAGTTTTCACGACTAATAATTCACGCATGTCTCGTAAGAAGATTTTTCGGCCTTTTTTTTCTGCATCTCCATGAGTGTCATCATCATCTCACGTGACTTTTAAGTTTTTTCCGAATACACCAGTTTTTGTACAAAGAATCGAAGACTTTCCGATAAATCGATCTTGCGATTCAAATTTCGATTTTTGTTGAAAAATCGAGCTTTTTGTTTCCATTAAAAAATCGGCTGCTCGAAAAATCGATTCTGACCGGCTTTTCTCTATGACTATGTCTATGAAAGACCCTGAATAATGAAGGATTCACGGGAATCTCTCAATTTTTTTGGTTTTTTCTCGAGTAAACTTGCCCGGTAGCTTCAATCCCCTGGAATTTTCCCCAAGTGGGTGGCTACCCTGTTTCTCCCCATACAGTCCTCCCGATTCCCCGTAGAGCGCTTCCCAAACCCACGCTGGACCACTCAACCCCTTCAACCACCAAACGCCACCATTCCCCCAATCCTAACCCCTTCCCTCTCCACTCTCGTGGCGCCGCAAATGGTGCCATAAGCGTCACCCAAGCCGCTGGACCCCCAATCACCATTGGCCACCGCACCGTCCACATCTCCCCCCCCCCCCCCCCCCAATCCACTCGACCCCTCATTCCCACCACACACGGGGAGTCGAAGAGCAGAGTGAAGCCATGCATAATGTACAAGGAAGGCAGGGAAGCAAACTCAGGTCATACATGCGCCGGATCGGAAAGCCAACATCAGTTCACTGTACGGAAGAGAACGATGAGCAAGGTTGCTAACGTACCAACCCCAAGATTCAAGAGTCGAATCGTACTCAAGTTGGAAATAATCACTCCACTTAAAAAAACAACAGAATGGATGATCACATGGGAATACAAAATCATTTTCTTAAGTTGCATGTATATGCTTAGGAATTACTAACCATTGGCAAGTTTTGTCTAATGGATGTGCGTGTATATTTTCCTATTACACGTGATATTTCTATGACGGTGCGATGTGCACATGGCGGTCCTCTTTCATGCAGCATGTTGGTGATTGGTCACCCCCTGCCAAATACCCTAGTGGTGGCTCGCAGGGTATTTTGTAGATGTAGATTTCACTGCAGCGGCTTTGCAGTGTTTTACGACTGAAAAAAGGCCTAGTCTGTAAACAGAGTACTTGCAAACGGGTCCCATCTTGGCCGCCGAGAAGTCAGCGCGCTCGGCAACATTAGCGGGGATTACAAAACAGAATCAAGATATTAGCAATTCATTGAAATAGAGCTGGTAGGATTTCCTCCTGAAAGAGGTGAAAAATGCAACACAAGTGAAATTAAATCCTACATGGAGGCAATGGATATTTATTACCAACTTCATTTTCAGTTATTTTCAATACTTCATCATTATTTAATAGAATAAACTTACTATACATGGGATTGTTCATTATGAGATCGAATGGAATAGAAACCATTTTATTTACATTTCCTGGTTCGATTTCTCCTGATTAAAGGTCCATTATTTCCGCATGATAACGAAGTGAAACATTAAGAAAGGGGATGCGTTTCCCGATGGAAAAACTTCTCCGAGTAAATTTTTGTCTATAGATATAATTAACTTGAGATACGTTTTCTTCTCATGAGGAAACAGTCTAGGTCAGAATAAAGATCAAAACTGTGGAAAAGGTGTGCCCAACAAAATTACGAACAATCATATTAGCTAGACAAGATACATATCTTGATAACTTCCGATGACAAGTCTTCCAAAAGAAGTCTCTATCTCACAATCAGAAAGGGCATAGCCGAATAATAGGGTGAAAAATCCCCTTTTCGGGATTGTTTCCAGACTTGGGGCAAAGGATTTGGGATCAAAAAGGACTAACCTCCCCACACTTTCAGCCCGCTAGAGGCCTACCAGGGCCGGATAGCTCGAAAATTCTATTTCCACTGTTTTTTAAATATCTCGGGATAGAAAGCATATTTTTCAATGCCGTTTGCGGCATTTGAGAGCTTTCTTAATGAAGCAGATGCCCAATTTAACATGTGCAAGATGGTATGAAACGGGTGTTATGGGGCACAGGTCATGGAAAAAACAGCAAAAAAATTGCCAAAATCGCATATTTAATTTTTTTCGAGGTGTTCCACCACCTAAATATTCTTTTTTCATTGCATTAGGCGAAAGGTATTTAAATATTCCTTCGAAACACATTTTTCTTTGTGGCTCTCTCAAAAATATTTTATGAAAACTAGCGTTTGAAATTTTCAAAGGGACGCCATTTCTCCTCATGCCAGTGAAAAGTTGTGAAAAAAATTGGGCATCTGCTCCATTAAGAAAGCTCTCAAATGCCGCCAACTGCATTGAAAATTTTGCTTTCTATCCCGAGATATAAAAAAAGTGGAAATCGAATTTTCGAGCTAGCCGGCCCTGGTGGGCCTCTAGCGGGCTGAAATTGTGAGGAGGTTAGTCCTTTTTGATCCCAAATCCTAAGCCCCAAGTCCGGTAACAATCCCGCAGGGGGGACTTTTCACCCTCTTATTCCTTATTCGGCTATGCCCTTTAGCGAGATGTTAAAAAAACCTATTTTAAAAATGGGAGAAATTACAGGGAACAACGCAATATGGGGCTTAAAAGATATAAAAAGAACTAAATACCAGGTGTTAAAGCAATTAAGTTTTATCGCGAACGAATCTCAAACAGACAGCTCCAAAAATAGGGTAATTCAGCTTATGAGAATAGAGGAAATTAAACTAGGGCCATGCAAAAAATGGATAATGAAAGAGGTGGCTTATAATTTCATTCCGGCTTACTCCCCAAAATACCTTAGCCATTCTTTGATCTCGTAGAGTTTCAAAGGAATTGCAGAATTTCTGGGTCTCAAAGAGAAAGCGCCACCAGCTTTTTGCGACCAACTAGGCTTATTAAGCGACCGACTTGGGGAGGAATTAAGAGGGCTCTTTCATCCGTAAAATCCTCTACTTTGCCTTCACCCTACACTCGGCCCACACTACTTCGCTAGTCTCCGATCCCTGGCCCCGACACTGCACCACAACGTGACTCGGACAACCCCTGTCCGTCGCGTATGATGGGATCAAAGTGTTCACTCCACCCTGCATCACGGCTGTGACGTTTACCAACCCCTTCTCAAAAGGAGGCCCCCTAGGGACAGGGATGCCAGTACAAGAGTCGGTCACCTCGCCCACAACGCGCGGAGGGGTTGGTAGCCCCCATAAGGGTCGAAAACCCCACGAAAATTTTTGACCACCATGAAGGGGGTTGGAAGCCACGTCTAAAAATTGGTTTTTAATTCAGGCCGCAAGCTTTTTCTCCACCATATTCTCCACGTAAATGAATTAGTAACCTTTTATATCGCCACTATGCACTCAATAAAATTATTAGGATATATGTGTATTGACGCTCTCATACGAGCGTTAATACATACATTTGTGATATTTCTCCTTAACGCGGGTGATAATTCCACTCCAAAAATACATTTTTAATTCAGCTGGCATTCACGAAGAAATTATGGCACGTGAATGGATAAACAGCCATATTTTCACAATTTGACACCAAAACAATAAATAAGAATATATTTTCATTCATGTAGCATGCTCGTGATTTTTTCATACACATGGTAGTACCCCATTCATAATCTTCGCGAACTGTCAAAATCAATTGGAAAAATATCTAAATCTGTTTTAAAGTCAGGTTGCTGGCTTTCATGTCGCCATTATGGTAAGCACATTGACATATGACAGTAGTAGTAGTAATCGAAAGAAGGGGTGGAGAGAAACCCGGCGTCGAAATCAGCCTCCTCATAACGAAAGGAACCTAGAGGACAACGGATTGACGTCCCACCCGACGGACGGCATGCTGCCCCTGAAGTTACTCCAGAAAGCACTTTTGATGTGATCGGGCAGTCCCTTAAAAATCTCCGCCATCTCTGGGATATTAACCCGGGCTCATAGGGTGGGAAGCCAGCACTGTAACAGCCATACCGACCCGATCCCCTATAGGCTAGCTTGAAGGCATAAATTTCCGTAACATCATTTAAACGTCTAGTGGTAGGTACAGTGTACTTACATCCAAAATGGTGATTTAAAGCAAAGGGTCTGAAGACGACTTTTCAGTAGCCTCAAACACTTTCATAAACACTTGTCTGAGAGTGGGTAAAAAAATTTTAAAAATCATTTTGGAACTGTGGCTAATTTTCTACGAAACATCAAAGATAGAATGCATGTGTGGGCGGATATTCGACCAAAAGAGCTGTGGACCCTGTACACGTCCTTTTACTCGAGAGGAAAGCAGTACCGATGAAAACTGTTTCCAATAGAGAAAAAAAGATACCCTCCCCTCGAAGGAGCCAAGTAGGATATAATGCGAATACTGGTTAAATGGTCTCACATCAAAGAAAATCTCACACCTACCAATGCTTTCAAGTTGGGCGGACGAATGACTAAAAAAAGTGGACGAAAACAATCATCATGAAAGCTTTTTTTTTCATTTTCAGCCCCTTTCAAAGCAGAATCCACCCCCGGAGGTATTTTATGCGGGGATGAAAACGGGCATATCAAAAGGGCCTGTACCCGATACAGTTTTTCTTCTGAGGGGGAGGAATCATACAAATACTCCCAGCAAAAAGTACAGATAAAAAAACGGTGGAGCTCCAAGTGGCAAAACATTTTGCCTGATATCCATGCCGGCAATATGAATGCAAGAGACAATTTGAGGGGTATTTTCCAAAGCACAAAACAACACATTTGGAAACCGGGAAATTGGCAACTCAAAAGCTGCTTTAGAAAAAAGGATGAAGATGCTTTTCACACGGCCGCACCCTTGATTGAGAGCGCCGCTAATTACGCACTACTGTTTACATCTATATTACCGAGTACATAGTACATTGAAGTGGCCATAGCAAAAATTAGATATTGACTAAAAATTACGAGAATATTCCATGCGTGAGGTGAAGAAATTTAAGGAGTTATTTCATCAGAAACACTGTACTTGCAAAATTATCATGCTTAGATTTCATAAAGTTTCGATGTTAGTCCTTTTTCTGGAATATTCTCAACATGATGAATAAGCATAGTTAAAATTTAACAACTGATTAATAAAAAATATTTTAAAAACATGGGGGAAATAATTTTGAATAATTCAGTTAACGTCTCACTAAAGTTCTTTTTTTTGTTTTATTCCCGTATCACCGAAACAGCTCATGTCGGCCTTTATATCGGGTTTTATCAACAAGATAACAATTACACAGGCACGAACAACCGTGCCCAGGATTGGGGCAACCTATCCAGGCGGGACTCGAACTCGCGACCTCTTGAGTGTTGTGGTGTTGCATATTTTGGTGAGGTTACGTTTGAACATATGCAGCTTGTATATGTTTTGTTGACAAGGTTTTAATTACATTGAAGGGTGGGATGATTGGAAAGAGATGGAAGATTACCATTATGGAATATAATTCCGATGTACCAATTAAAAGAAACAAATTTTGTATAAATACAGTTAAACGTGACAGACGTTGCACCGGGAACTAAAACAGGGCCCAACAGATACATCGACCTATTATCATGTAAGCCACTTACAGAAGTGTTTGGCAGGGGGTAAGATAATGACGGTAAATAATTTCTTTCAACAGCACATGGAAATTACAAAATGTCCTCGTCTTGAGTGGTCTGAGTACCTCGATCAATGCCTGCCTACCACGAAAGGTAATATTATAAGGCGACTCCATTAAAGGAGGCCCGAGAAAATTGGCGGTTAAGCGTTATATCTGCTGCAGTTTCGCGCGCATTTTATTCGGCGGCGCTACTAGGCAGCTGTATCTCGTTCAGTACGACTTCCGCCATTAACCGTGGTGGAAGAGGTCTTCTCTACTTCACAATCGTCTCTTATGAGTTAGATATATGGTTTATACGGTTTATTGGCTCAGTTACACATTACTGCCATGTATTTCGTGTGGTCTTGATTTGATCGGATAGTGATGTCTCCTGAATTCCTTCATTCCTATCTTTACGTTTCACGCCCTTGCGTTCGTCATTTTTAAAATAATTTTCGTTACAAGTTCAAAACATCCTCTGGTCTACGGAACCCATCTTTAAAAGTGTCTTTAAAAAATATAATTTCTTTTAAGGCTTCATTTTCGTTAGGTATCTGCAAGGTCTTCAAGGTATTTTGTTGCCGTTTTCTTCACAATATCTCTCGCTGCCGTCACTTTGTTGATGGTATGTACATTGTACAGGTTGGTTGCCCAACCGTGGTCTTATTTTAAAAATAGAATGCCACGTATTTACTGGTGAAAATCGGATATAAATGACCGGTGTCGCCGCGAATGCCGATTTAGAAACCCTATTTTAATGCGCGTGGAGCGACAACAATTCTATCGGCGGACTTGAGAACTCTCTAACGTAATATTTGTGGGCAATAACTTTGGATCCCAATACCGACGCACAGCGCTTTTCCATCGATATTAAAATTGCAAGTTCGAATATCGCCAACAGCGGGGTCGTGAAAGGATTGGATACGGAATCCCAAACCAATGTGGGCGTGGAGGGCATATTGAAGCCGAGGATTTGCACCTGGATATCCGCCGCGTCCACGGGTCGATTAGAAGTGGTGTCGAGGGAGATATATAGCATTGGTATTGCCGGGCGGATGGGATGCAGGGGACGAGAAACGCAGGCAGACGATGCGTATAGCGATAGCCCACCGATGACGAACGAGCTGATATGAAATTGTAGCAGCATAGAGACCTTTATGCTACCCTGAAGCGATAAAAACGCCATAAATGATGAAAGGTGGAACAAAGGAGTGAGAGATGGTCTTATCTTTTCCGGAAGATATTTAAGGCCTAAAATCGTAATATTCACTAGTAAATTTACTTTATTCATTCCCATTTCAGCACTAATCGATTGAAAAATAGACCTGCTCACCTTCTTATCTCACTCTAGCAAATACGAAAACCGGTTTATAAATGAAAATAATGTCAAAAAAATTAAACATTTAATGAACTACATATACATACTAAAATCGTTGCGGATAAAATAAAACATGTCTTTGCAGGACCGCTTGATGTAAAATAAATTAATGATCATTCTAACCGGTCTTTTGATTAATCGCATTACTTGCCATTGGTGAAAGTTTTTTAAGGTCATATGAGGCGTGCACTTTTTAGTTTAGGCCTACATATTTTTTATCGAAATCGGTCATGACTTGGGAGTAAACATGGTGGCAAACTTCATACCCATGAAGAAGTTACTAGGAACTGAGTTTGTAAACATCGGGACTAAGAATAACATGAGTCACATTACGTTTCAATATATTCACTTCTGGTTATGAGCCATGAAAGTTTTAATCAATGAGAAAAAAATACCGCTTTATAATGATAAAAACATAAACGTATATTATAAAGTAAATATAAATGCGTATCACGGATAATAGTATTGGAACAATAGAAGAAAGACGAATGAGAAAAAGTTTTTTAAAAAGTTTCAGATAAAAGAGGGACAATTATTAGCCGGAAATAACCAGCAAAGAGGTCACATAACGAATGTAATGGACATATATTTCAAACTATTCCATAAGAATTAGAACGAATAAAGAAATGAAGGTCTAAAAGTCGTGTTCAAGACTACAAAACGAAGTATCAACTAATGAAAACACGAAAATCAACACCAAATTCACAAAGAGAACTGCCTTTTCAGGTGTTTTCTTCCATCAACTCGCACAGCTTCTTTTTTATTTTGAAAAAAAAGTAACTACGGTCAAAGGAGAAGAAAGATGAAAGGGTCAGGATGTAAAAGAGATTGAAAGTGAACGGTAGACCAGGTTTATGGCTGCTGACGCTGGGCGAAACACAATCGCTTCGGGGTAGGTACCACATGCGAGAAAAGAATTGTAAGCAGGGGAATAATAATTTCCACAGAATTTTGCAATAACGCTTGAGCTAGCTCGGTTGCAGATAATTTTAAAGCACATTTACATAATAAACATGAAAAAAGGAAAATTTTGAAATTAAAGCGTTACTACTCCGCACTTATCACATTGTGATTGATCTAATTGTAAGCATGGTTAGACAGTGGTGCATATCAAAGTTCACACTGTTCCTTGAGAGATATTCTCGTTGAACAACACACCCACAGAAGAGCGATGCGAATGGGTGACCAAGGCGACGTATACGACTTTAACACCACTATGGAATTACGTACGGGCCTTTGACACCTAAAAGTAACTTTAAAAAATAATACCTTGAGTTTAAAGATAACTATACATTCCCAAACTTCAATATAAAAATCTAAAAAACATAACTGCAATTTCGCGATAAAAAATGTGCATACATCACTACTCATCATCTTCATCACCGGTCAACAATCCTAGGATTGGTTTGACGCAGCTCTCCACTCAGTTTTCCTATCAGCTAATCTTTTCACACCTACGTATTTCTTCTCTTTCACGTACTTCTTTACTTGTTCCACGTATTTTGTTCGAGGTCTTCCTTTTACGTTCTTGCCTTCCACTTGTCCCTCGACGATTGTCTTCATCAAGCCATCATGTCTCAAGATGTGGCCTGTAAGAAGGCAATCTGCTAATGAAGCTAGAACACGCAAAACATGTTGTTATAAATACCAGGAAAAGACTAAATGCATTAAAGAATACATAAGTTGAATCACATTGTATACGATGCCATAGCTACGACAAAATACTTTTCAGCGAGAAACTAGCAGAAGAGATGTATAAATCATCAGCTCTTTTACTCACAGACCCCTTGTTATCCAGCATCCCTTTGGCGACATCCCCTAGGCGGTGAGAGGGAGTTCCCCACTTTCCCTACGTTACATGGGTGCCCGGAACATAAAAAAGCCAGCCCCCTCGTGCATGCTTCGCGTGGGCAGTCGCTCATTCGATTTACAGCCGCCGGTGGGCAGGTATACAGGGGCCTCCTCATCCCCCACAAAGGGGTGCCACTCCCAGCCTCCTCGTGCCTGTACAACGCCCGTCGCCGACCAGCGGCTCCCCTTGGCCACCCCATGACAGTATCGCACTCCCTCTGCCCTGAAGCTTGGTGTACGCCAAGAGTAATCAAGCGAGATACGGAAATATACCAATATGTTTGTATACTTGACGTTCAAATAAAATTGTAATTTCTCTTTCATAACATTAGAAGTAGATGAGATACGGAAATATAGCAATATTTTTGTGTACTTGACGTACGAATAAAACTGGAATCTCTGTTTTATAACATTAGAAGTAGACGAGATACGGAGGAGACAGAGGGCAGGGATGGAGGGAGTACTGAGAAGGGAGGGGATGTTGAAAACAGCGTCAGAGGGTATAATGTTGGGTAAACGAGGTATGGGAAGGAAAAGAATAGGAATTTTAGATAGCATGAAATGGAGAAATTTTTATTGTGAATTGAAGATGGAAGAGTCCATGAAGAGAAGGGAGGCTGTCAATATTAATCTACCAAGGAAACCTACCTCAATCGGTAGTATACTTTAAAAATAACATCATAAGTAAGGACACAACTTATCAGACGCTACGTACGGAGGATGTTTTTGAACGGGGGCAAGGCTTGGACGTTGACGGCAGCCGAGACGTCAAGAGTAGAAGCATTCAAAATGTTGCGCTACTGGAGAATGATGAAGGTAAAATGGATCGACCTAGTACATAATGAAGAAGTGCTAAGAAGAGTGGGAGAAAAGAGAAGTCTTCTAAAAACTCTAGGATGAAGAAAGCCCCCTTGTTCATACTCCGCGTGGGTAGTCGTTCATTCGATTTACAGCTGGGCTGGTATACAGGGGCCTGTCTAACCCCCCCCCCCCCCCAAGGGAATTTCGTCGGCCACATCATGAGATATGATGAAGACATTCGTCGAAGGACAGGTGGACGGGAGAAAGTACAAAAGATGGCCCCGAATCAGCTACATGGGACAGGTTTTTAAGGATATAAAAGAGAAGCATGGCATTTTCAGGAAGCAACCCGATAAGAACAAAAACTTTTTAAAGAGGATCAAGTCCTGGAGCAAGTTTCGCACTTTCAGTACTTCGAATGCGATATAACATATGACGACGACAAAGATATTACAAATAATGTTAATACTTTCCAGAGAATATGTGGCACAATAGGGTGGTTTCCTATTATTTTTTTATTGCCTAAATCGAAAGATTATTACTCCTGGAGTACGCATTTCACGCTTTTAGATTTTTAAATGACCATATCTATTTTTCGCGATCAAATGAAAAGTGAAAAATTTCAAGCGCGCGAAAACGCGACGCGTAAGTAGGAATGAAGGGAAAAAGTCCGTGCGACGCATTTCTGGTTCCCCCTCCCGCCTGGTAGGTGACCTTGATCGAGGCTTTGACCGCTGATAGGACGCAGGATGCTAACGGGTAGCTGAGTACCTTCCTGTCTGGTAGCGCATGGGTTAAAAAAGGTTTATTAATACCTTATCAAGCGAAGAAAACTTTCCGACCTTAGCCAGTTTTAATAGGTGATTATTAAGACATGTTTCCCTGAGCTCTGTGCCTCATGCATGCATTGGTAGCCTCTGACGATGCATAACTCCTATCCTCTCGTGTAGAAACTAGGTCCCTGTGACGTCACGTGGAGTGGAATCGCATGGGCGCCAATCTGACCTTTTTCAAATGAGGATAAAATTTGACCCTTGCCATTCGTCTAAACCGGTATTTCAAAAACCAAATAATTTGTGTATTATGCATACACTAATGGTGGGTAACGAATCGCCATCAATGCCTTTCGTTTTCTTTGATGAAGGAAACTACCCTATTAGAACAACTCTAAAAAACAAAACAAGAAAAGAAACACAAAATTATATAAAGTGATGACAGTCCCTACTGTAATCTACAGATAAGAATGTTGGGTACCAAAAAAGAATGAATTAAGGCAGATAGAATCATCGGAAATGAAATTTTTAAGATCGGTGAAAGGCTGCACAAGATTGGATAAATTAAGAAACACTCAAATAAGAGATGACTCACGGATGTCCAGGCAGTCACTGATAAACTACAAGACTACAAACACGGATGGAAGGAACATATACTTCGAATACCAAATGAAAGAATTCCAAAACAAGCAATGTATCTACCATTTGGCAACATGGAGCTGGAACAGGCTTAGTAGCCTTATCCTGGAAGGAAGAAGAAAGAGAAGAAATGTGTCACTATGCAAAGGCTAACAGATAAAAGAGCAGAACGGAGATTTGCGTCAAACTATATTTACGATGTTTGACTCATCATAATGAACATTAATCTCCCATTGATTCAACCCTAAAGGTTGATTTTGATAGGTAATCGTAGGGCCCACCCCGGAATTCGAATTTAGTAGAAGTCCAATGCCTACATACGTCCCACAAATAAGTGCACCTAAAAAAATTGCAAGTTGACAATTTGGAATTATTATACTTATTAGCTTCGTACCCCGAAGTACACCTGATATTAATATTCAAGTGAATCCCACAGCCAACTATGTCGTTCGCGGGAATAATGAATAACTTATCCTGTCACCTATGCAGCCCTCAGGACAGGGGATCACAGAGGTGATGACGAACTGCATTAGTTTTAACAGTAATAAGTTTCCACTTATTTCTGTAATTTTCCCAGAGAAAAATAATTGCTGATCGTAAGCGCCAAGGGGCGTATACATAAGTAAAATTTTTGATTTGCATACACCACAGCGCAGTCAGGCTTTGTAATGCTCGTGGGAACGTTCGACTGAATTCAGCTGTACCCGCAGCTCAAATTTTCAATTCTACGGGGCTATTCTTCCTGTCCAATTGATTCGTATTCCTCGTAGGGATTACAGTCATACCTTTAGTATTAAAAATCGCAAAAAAAGTATCGCCTATACTTCTTAACCTTAAAGCATCAAAAATATCATTAATTTTTTTTTGGTATTTGTTTTCAAATATCGCACAGTACTTATAGGACAAAACTTTAAAATTTTCATTATGTAGAATTCTCACGCAAAGTAACCAGTAGTTGAAAGACGAACTGAAGTAAGCAAACCTGGGGAGGTATATTTAAAGTGTCACCAAAAGCTACAGAGATAGAGTTTTTGCTTAAATGTTTATAAAAAGAGCTGCCGCCAATACACGAAAAGTTTTTTTTTATAGTATCCATTTTTGGACACTGTAATATATGTATGTATTTTATGTGCCTATTTTATATATTTTGTTTTCGTACTGGAGCAGTGAAGTCCAAGTTTAAAAATGTATGCGGCAAAGGCCAATTTAAAATTTATTTGAAAATGAGAGAGTCGGCAACCCTACAACTAGGCAAACTCCTTAAAGGATGCCTAATTCCTAATTTTTCTTCATGCATACCTCAATTAATATTTCTATTATGAGGAATAAATTATCATTATTATTTTATGATTAGGTGGGGGGAATCAAACAAGTTCCATATAAATCATCAGATTTTTAAAGTAGAATACTGAACAATTTTAGACAGTTTTCGACTTAAAATACCCAAATATGTACAAGTTTTCCAATGAACTGAAATTTTAGGCGAAAAGGAAGAGTGGTAGTCTATTGGGAAGAGCGCTTGGCTGCTGATCGAAGGTTCCTAGGTTCAAGTCTCCGGACACTCCCATATAAAATCCTTGAATTGGGTGTTGACCCAGGAAAATTGCCCTTCCCCCAACCCTGAATGTAAAATATTAACACGACTTTGACGAATTCTGGGGTGAACTCTGCCTTCATCCACCCAAACCAACCCTTGGGCTTCATCACTGAGTGAGAACCTTTGTAGTGATGAAAAATGCCGGTCAAAATCGATTTCTCGAGCAATCGATCTTGGTCGAAATAGCTCGATTAAAAAAAAAAATTGAAAATTTAACCGAAATATCGATGAATGTACGAAATCGACAGGTCTTTTCTGAAAAATATACGGTTCACACAAAAAATGTTTATTTTTATTCCAGTAAACACTTAAAATACACACAAGAGTAATTGAAAAATATCCAATTAAGTCTAATTCGAATAAATTATTGCATTATTTTTAGTAAAAATGCACACATACACGCTATGCAATAAATATCAACTAATTGAGATGATTCCTTGAAGATATACGGCGTGCCTTACCTATTTTTATGGCCTAAGTGAAAACTCTTTCACTCGGGCCGAATGATGTCATCAAAAGATGACGCTTCTGAGATCAAACGAAAGGGTCAAGATCGAATTTGAAAAATCGAGTTTGGATTGAAAATAGAAAATCACGACTTGATATCGATTTCCTCGAGTTATGACAATTGAAACTCTATTTTCGATTTTAATGGAAATCAATTTTTCCATCGCTAAACGTGTGAAAACGTAGTGAAGTAATCATTCGTACTTGGCAACCATAAAATGTTTGAGTAACGGTCAAGATGGTCGCTCTGATATCGAAAAATAAGATATAGCCGCAATGAACATGCTTACGACATAACTAAGTAAAATAGATATTAATTTAAATAAATTTTAAAAAACAGTCATTTAAACTGACAAAATATGAAATTTAAGAAGTGAGGATACCTATACTGAATGAAATCCTGAACTAAGATTGCAGTCATGAAAATATTACGGAAGTACCGATAGTAATGCACCCTTTTTATTTTTTTCGAATTAATTACTCACTTTTATTAAATTACAAGTAATAAAATGAACATATTTTCGCATAATTTTTCAGCTAGGCGCATTCATAAAATAATGCTGTAAGATGGTATAACGAATTTTCCGTCAAAAACTTAGAGACGAAAAGTTTCCTTTGCACGGACTGTGGAAAATAGTAAACTGGAACTCTACGGGCCCACGGGGGGATGAAAAAATATATGAGTAAATTTTAAGACCGAAGACCTTGACGAAGGAAGCAAAATCCAAGTTCAACGATTAAAAAGATTTTTCACGCATCTGTGATTATATTACCCGATCGATCTTTACAACCAATAATATCCTTTTAAACACGAACAGTCACTTGAATTGTAATTGAATATTCAATTGCCTCTTATATTTCAAGGCATCACGGTATTACTGATGGTTACAATAAACGATTATTGCACCACCTGCAGGGAAGTTGGTGTTCACACGTATACCGACAGCTGGCGACTCATAAAGTGCGAAAAGCATTTATAAATAAAGAATGGGTTACCTTGAAGACAAATCACCTCCGGTCTTCCTCACTGATTTACAAAGATAAACAAGCCATTATTTCCTCGAAATAACCCCCTCTTAAGTAAACACGATCGCGAAGCACAAAGAAACATTGATACACTCCACTGATTTCAATTACTTTCATAACACAATACCACCCGAGCATGCAATTTCAAATTGTAGCTTTTTCAAAAACAATAGGTAGTTATATCGTTGACACTCACCTGTCGGTGAACTTAATGCATGAAACGAAGGGTAAGAAAAATACAACTAAAGAAAAGATAAAAACGGTGCATGTCATTTGGAACCTTTAAGCTACGCATGTGATAATTCTCAAACTCAACACCAATTGTATATATTGATGTAACACACGTAGCTTAACATGAACAAGTTCACCTCAACCAGGATACCAATCACGTACATTTGAAATTGAGATATTCTGACCTATTGAGATAAAGGCCTAATGAGGAAAAAGTTGATGAAGAACCTATTTTGCTCTGCAATATACAGACAAGCTTAATGCATTTAATTTGACGAAATAGATTCACTGTTTTTTTTTCTTATTTTTACATTTTTTGCAAATGTAAAGATTATATGTACCATGTTAACATGGCAAAGTAATGATATCTTTTAAGAAATTGAGAGAGCTTTTGACCTTGCGGCTTCCCCAAGATCGCAAAATTGATATGCTTGAGATATTTATAATTTGAGAAATACCCCTTAACCATCTAGGACACCTACTATGCATCATAAATCACACACAATTAGAAATACTCAGAATTAAAAATATTTACTAAAATGGCATATGACACTGACCATTTTACCACGGATTTTACTTATCCGCCACAAACTCAAGTCAAATCCTATCGGCCGACTCTGTTGGCGGCAGTAAAAACACCCTTATCTACCTATAGCGGTCGTGGGTTCGAAACCCATCCTAGTTTTATCAACCACTCCCAGAACATGGACATTTATAACTGTGTCAAGAGTAAAGTGAAATAATGGATAGCATAGTTTGAATTCCGAGTATAATACGGAATAATTTACTTTTGTCGTCAATCTAAGGTGGGCTAACAAACAAGATAACCAACCTTGCGAGGCTCCATACACCTGGTAGGGCCTGGTAGGAGATGACGCCAAAGGATCTGGGAACATCACTTACCTGAAAATAAGAAAATAAACAATTAATTTTCAGAGTTATGACCAGTAATCATAATTATTTCATTCACAGAGCATGGATGTTCACCAGTGGCGGATGTATGGGGTGACTATGGGGGCTACAGCTCCTCCCTTGGACATCAATTTACACTAGATGGAATGGTAATTTTTGTTCGGACCTTCAATACTTCTGGGAGTTTTCATATATGCTCCCCCCCCCCTCCCTATCCTGGATCCGCTACTGATGCTCACTGACATGAGTCATGAGCTAAGACATGGATTCAAGAGTGACGAGTTCAAATCCCATTGATATCTATGAACATCCCTCACTAGCTACCAAGCATGGACTCGGCTCTATCCACGTCACTGCCATGCAAAATTGCTAAAATGTCATGTGTTTGTCTACTGAGTGAGGTTGATGTATATTACAAATGTTACGATGAATTAACAAGACGCCGGTCTCATACCAAAATTAAAAAAGTCAGTCGCTTGATATAATCACGACGAAATGGCCGCTCCGAAGGCGCGATAGCGAAAGCTGTCCCGATGACTCTATTGAGTCACCCCAACCGGTCGAAATACGAAAACAATGGAACTTTTAACGCATATTATGCTTATTTCGGCGGTGTGAAATGTTGTCTGTGTGAAAAAGGAACCGTATATCTTACAAACTGACAAAATATTTCTTTTCATTTGAATATTATTATAAAATTGCATCTTGATTCATAGATTTTTTTAAACTTTTACTTTTATTGTATTTTATTAATGCGAAACTGGCATTTGCAGTTAAATTTCTTTTGTGCTTTTTATCTGGTTTTCATACGAATTTGCAATTTCGAAATACTTTAACTTCGATTATGAATAAAATCGTTTCATTTTTGGCTCGATTTTGTGGAAGTGCATCCATAAAAAAAAACACAAACAGAAATTTCAAAAACTTTTAATTCACAACTCAACAACCGACCATGGTTTCAACACATAGTGTTATTTTCAAGAATAATGAGGGAATCTTGAAAATGGCACAATGTGTTCAAACCATGGTCGGTTGTTGAGTTTTGAATTAAAAAGGGGGAAATCACCTGTGTTCTTTTGTCTTCGATAATTTTTTTTAATGAAAACAGTAGTCTAAGAACTTTTGAATGAATCACTGACTCGAAAAATAGTTTTTTCAGGGATGAAATTTCTTATTGCCTTGTTCAGAAAATTAGTTGAAAATCGCAATTTAAATCAATGCGGTAGTCAAAATGATGGGAAGCACTACCTAATACAACGAAGCACAATCTATTACACATACAATCCAAGTGAATCGCATATTTATTATGATACTTTTAAATTATCAAATGGTCGGCTGGTAGGAAGAAGTGAAGATTTTTCAGGTTCCATATTAAGATTCTCCCAAATCAAGATGTAAGATGACACAGAATCATCTATTCTGGTTGACTTTCGGAAGGAACCCGTGGACATCAATATTCTTGCGAGAATGATTAATCAGAAGAGAAAATTATTTACGCAAGTAGAACGGACATGACAGCATGAGCATACGACAAAATATACCGAAACTTTTATAAGCAAAAGAAATTTTATTTGTATTAAGCAGCATGCGGTATGAAAGATTGCCAAACCAATGAATACAATAAGTAGTGCAACTCACTTAATGAAATTTTTTTAATGAATACACCAGATAAATTTGAAACTTGAAAAATGCTAACTTTGGAGAAAATCTTATATTTCAATTTTGCCCCGCGGCATTACTAAAAGCCAACTTTAATTATTTTTTTCAGATCAGGAGCTGGAAACCTAAGAATCTCTTCATAAAAATTCCTTCCATTATAACCACTAAAAATCGCCAAAACCTACAGATTATTTTATTCAGTACTACACAGACCTCTTCTTTCGTCCTTTGTTCATACGCATCCGTTGCGAGGTTTGAAATCGGAGTAAAATCCACGCACTGAATGCCGCAATGCAGTTAAGAGGATTGCTTAGTACGAAACTCACTGCAGTTCCGTCAACAACATAATGGCCTCGAATAGATAGTAAATTTTCGCTTCATCCTCGATCCAGTCCAATCCCAGCGTTAATTCTCCATCCTGCGTGGAAGTTCTGGCACGGTTTCAAGAGTTTTGGCGAAAAAAATCAGCTTGCGGAATATCTATCGATTATTTGGACGGATAGGGTAGATAAAACACGTAAAACGCAATAAATGGGTAAAATCAAGTCATGGATTCTCCAAGGAGGAGATATTATTTTTTTAATGTTCCCTTGGGGCCCTTAGATCAGTAGGCAAGCGCCTTACCAAGTCTGGCACGCTCAAGGATCAATTCAATAAAGAGTTCTTTTTAACCAATTTAGCGTGTACTAATTTAAAAATACTCCTTATTGCTATCAACCAAAACCACTGGGCAACTAAATTTTGGGAATTTCAAAACCATTGGGCCCTATCCCAGCCATTGCTTTGTTCGTTCATAGCATCAAAAATACAAAAAAATATTGTGCTTAATTGTCGGTCCCAAAAAACAACTAAGTCATAATCAACAATGGATTCCTTGCATACAAAATCATTAGAGTCAGCGAATTTTCGCACAATAAGTAATGCTTAGTTCAAAAATATTCTTGTCAATAATAATAAAATAACCTATAAGTAAACTGTGACTGCACATACATTGCCACGAGAAAAAAATCACCTGGACCCGGAATCGAACTACGGACCTTTGCATTTCAGGGCCAATACGCAGACCACTACGCTATTGAAGTACCTGAATTTTCCTCAGCCAAAGATTTGTGGTTCGACTACCCCTCCAGGGGATTTTTTTCTCACGGTAATTCATGCGAGAGTCATCGGCGTTTAAGCGGCAGTATAGAAATATTGCACACGTCTACAGAGTACGCATCACGTTTCCGTGTAGCCTACATCACCAGTATGAGACGGAATATCCTTTAATAGAACTCTATTTTTCCGTCAGGTGAAAATTCCGTGCCTCTAGATTTATTTTAAATGACTCTGACATAGCGTAAGACGTCGCACCTTATTGGAATTTATGTCAATATCCTCACATCAAAGCGACCGTCAATGGGTGGGTCCAAGAAATCAGAGGGAGGGATTATTCAAGGAACTTCGTCGACAGAGGATGGCAGCGAATTTCAAATATACCCCCGCTCTTCAGGCTGCCACCCACGTGGATAAAACTGCGGGTAAATCTTAACGAAACTCGGAACTCTGGTTATTGAGGTGAACCCTTAAGATAAGCCGGCAGCTTGCCACAACTTTTCCACCAATATCTCGGATATCCGTAACCTTTTCGGGTTTCCAGGCTCGCTGAGATCATCTCGCCGAAACTTCAATAAGAAGTTCAAAGGGGTCCTAAAGTAAGCAAGGTCGTGTTTGTTAAGAATAAATAACTCATTGCCTTTCTTCGACTTGATTCTCCAAAAACTAACTTTGGAGGTTGGAAGCAAAAGGAGGCCTATGCTAACAGTGGGCTTCTCGAAGTGGAAACACTCGGCAAGCTATTAAACACTATATTGCTTCTCACGATTCCTGCTTAGTCTACCACGACGTTCGTATCCATAATGACCTATTGTGCCAGCTTTTATAATTATAAAACACATTATAATCTAATACTTGCTCAAAACTCAATTAATTAATGTTCCCATTTTGTAATTAGAATAGTTTACATATTTTACCATAGCTTAAGCATTAAAAATTTTGATTTTCAAATTCAAATAAATAAAATACTATCGTCTCCCAACGGCAATTTTAACTAACAATAATAATAATTGTAAGACACAATTTATAGAGAGCAAATAAAAAAGTTAACTACCATCGAAAAAAAAAACAAAAAAGTTGACCCAGCAGATACGAGTGACAGATGATTTCTCTTAAGTAACTAGCAAGTTACCAGGAAGGAAAATAAGATCCCATAAAATGAAATCTAAATCGTCATGAATTGCAGTAAATGATTAAGTATAAACGACTAATCTTCTATATTATTTCTACTGTATAGATACCTTTATCTCAACTTATACGCAACCAAACTCTACAAATGAGGTACCAAAATGCACAGAATTTATCAGAGAACATGCGACGACATATCTTACTTCCTAAATATTGCTATTGTTTCCTAAAATTGGTTTTTAAATAATTAAAAAAAAAACAAAAACGGGTAAATATTCCTGACGTTAACGGCGCACAAACTGATACATTAGTTCGTTTGCAAATGTTATCAAAATGCGGCTGATTCCACATTCAAGTCTCCTGTTGTTACGTAAGTATGAGTCATCATGTGCGTTTAACAGAGGATAGTGTAATTACTTCCAATGTTGTGTTTAAAGAGGTCCTCTGACCTCAATTTGTACACGAACATTCCAATTGAATTTGTACATAAGACCCTGCCTTTTTTTCTACATTTTTAAATTAGAAACGCGCCTATCCCTCTGTGGACCTGCATTGAAAAGAGCGGGGGAAGCCCGCTGGGAGCGGGCGCAGCACGCTCGTATATTATAATTTTGTTACGAAAAGAGAAGAAATATATTTACACGAACGTTTTCATGAATCTTACGTACAATATACCATAAGGCCACGATACTAAACCAGATACCGTCATTAGTAGAGCAAATGTAAACATTGTATCATTGTAGCCTAATAAAGAGAAATTTAACGAATATCTATGGCCCTGAAAATAATATTAAAGTCCTAAAACGATCTCATGATTGATGCCCTGTCCCATATGTGATTGGTAGAACATTATACTCATTGGACTAGGCTGTAATGAGCCAGGTTATGCCAAGTTCATTAGATGTGAATGAAGCTTTATCCTTCGTTGTGGAAGCTTTAGAGGTGGGTGGAAGATGCAACACAGTAGTTTTCAAGGTTTCACCTCGTTTGTCCCTGGAAACGTACACCACTCCGTTCAAGCTTTGCCTTGATACATCCCGTTTAAAATAAACCACCGAGCCGCCCAATTCCATCCAATTACAGTATCAAAAAATCTATTGAGCCAAGAGTGTTATAGAGATATACGAACACCGAACGTTAGTAGAACTCTGGTCTACACAAATGGAAACCACTCCGTTGAGGGTTTATCCAGATATTTTCGGCAAGTAACACAAGTATGTTTATAAATCTTGTAACGAAAAGTGATGCACAATATTTACACGAATATTTTCGTGAAGGACAGCTGTTACGGAGAAAATACCCTAAGGCCACGATACCAAACTTGACGCAATCATTAGTCAAGCAAATCAACGGCAAATTAATCAAATCAAAGTTGAGCAAAGCAACGGCGTGGACCGGAGTGGTTTCCATTTTCATATGCCTCTAGTCCATTCTTGTCTACTTTTTTCTATACTATTTCCATGGACTAGACTCATTCTAGCCTAGTCTAGACCATTTGCATAGACCTCTAATCTGATGGACTAGACAAGAGGTCCATACAAATGGAGACCATGCCCTTGTGAGGTTACCTTGTCATTTTCCGTAGAATATAAACGAGATTTTCGCCACATTCTATCTAGTTACAGAAACAGGGCAGCTGAAAAGTCACGGTATGAATTTACTCGTGATAAAAGACATATAAAAGGAAAATGTATATAAAAGAGATTTCGCCAAAGGAACTATCCGCCAGAAGAGACGTCTCCAGTGGGCCCGCTCGCCAGCAGTCAGCCGGGGCAATTTTTCATCGGGGCGCCACCCGCACGGAATGCTAAAACGCACAAGGGGGAGAAGGACTCGGGCGCCAAAGTGAAAGTACGCATACACTCGCGGCGAAATCCGACGGTAACAGAGTCATGAGCGATGGGCCTTTTTCGCCAGCGAATGCGAGACGGCAGCAGAGAGGAAGGGAGAAAGATTCGAAGAGATACAAATGAAAGCGACGCCAAGGAGCCGCTCGCACTACAGATGCCCACAATGTGGTTTCATGGAAATATTTCGAATGCTGACAACTCCCATCGCTAAAATGCAATACCAGATAAGGCTACTGCATAGTTGCATAGTGATTAGAAGAAGGAAGCGCCCGCAGAAAGATTGATTATAGAAAAAAAACACCAACTTTTCGTGAAAAGTACCTATGCTATCTCAATTAAACGATTTTCCGTTATATGAATGCACTGTAGGCCATATAAAGTCGAAATACTCGACAGACTTCATCTATATACTCGTATATAACAATACAATATAAAAAACATGATTTTTATTAGAAAAACAGGTTTCATTAAAAAGAAGAAAATTCCGATCTATGGTCCAGTAAAATATTGAAAATTTCAAAGGTGTTTGATGAGAAAGTTACAATAAGGTTTAGAAGAATATTTCATCCATAAAAAAAACGAAAAACGTGATGATCATGTAATATTATTTTCTCTTTCACTAAGGGACAAGGATCTACTGACCGGCAAGTATTAATTTTATAATCTTAAAACACGTTTTTGATTTTGATAATTGAAATCTTCTTCTAAAACTTATAGAAACTTTCTCATCAAACGTACGCGAAACTTTCAATTATTTAAGGGACCGACAGCCGTTATATTCTTCTGTATGATAAAAGGTGGATTTTTTAACGATGATTCAAAGATGTCTCTTCTTCTTCTTTCTTCCAGGATTAGGCAACTAAGCCTGTTCCGTTTCAATATTCAATATTCAAAGATGTAAAATGATATTTTTATACTCTAGTACGACTTTCTTAGATCTAGCTTGGATAAAGTTCCTATCTGGTTTTTGTCTCTGGTATTTTAAAATGTTAACGGAACAATAAATATTATATTATATTGCATGACATTATATCAATATAAGTTGATGTCAATATAACGTCACAATACCGATTCCTGCTACCCAGCAATTGATATCATACTCTAAAACCGCGCCTTCACGCACTATATGAATCTCTCACGAATCTAAAGCGCTAAGGGAAGGGTAAAATTGCCAGAGAGGGATGGATGACAAAGAAGGAAGAAAATTTGTTGGGGGAGAATGGAGGCAACTTTCTCCCCCTTTAGGTGCGGTGAGGAGCGTGAAAGAGAGAACGGAAAAACAAGAAAGCGGAAGAGGGCGCTCTCTTGGCACAGAAGGAAGGACGGGTTGAAGAGAAGGGAATGGCGAGGAGGGGGGAAATAAAGAGAGAGAAGAGAAGATGGAGGAAGAGGAGTGAATGCCAAGTGTTCATGAAGCACGAATATGTACGAGGTGCATTCAATGTTCTTAAGCACCCGATTTTTTTTCTAGCTAGCTACTCACCCGAAAACTATGAAAAAGATCTTACTTCTCGACGTAATCTCCCTGCATAGCATCCAAGGTAAAGATTCGAAATAGATAAATTACAGTTTACCACGAAAAAAGTGATCATTTTTGTGTCTATGATACGGAGGAGACAAGGTATGGGTGGAGCGAGTTCTTAGCGGGGAGGGGATGTTGAAAACAGTGTTAGAGGGTAGAATGTTGGGTAAACGAGGGAGAGGAAGGAAGAGAAAAAGATTTTTAGATATAATGAAAGGGAATAGACACTATTGTGGACTGAAGAGGAAAGTCCAACTTCTTAAGTATTCCACGGAAACCTATCTATATCGGTAGAATACTTTATAATAATATACCTTATTTTTAAGATAAAACACAGTAACGATAAAATATTTTTGGAACATATTTTGGTATTTACGCGAAATTTATATAAGACAGTAAATTTAATAATTCATGTATGTAGACGGCGTTCCATAGTATGAGACAAGAAAACGCATAAAGATGAGAAAATCGTGAAATTAGTAGATAAAGGAAGTGACAGAAGAGAGAAAATTCGTGGGAGAGAATATAGCAGAGCAGCAATTTTCTCCCCTTTAGGAGCGATGTGGAGTGTGAAAATCAGAACGATGAAAAATAAATGCGGAAGAAGGCTCTGTCTTGGGACTGATGGTTAGGGGGTTTGAAAAGGAGGAATCTAAAGGAAGAGTGTAAAGAGAGAATGAAAGAGGATGGAGATGATAGAGGAAAAAGAGGTGGTAATGGCAAACTATAATGAGGCAATAATACTCCATTTGAAATTTTCAAAAATTACAAGCTGGACTAAAATATTCAATAAACTTTTCCATATTAACGTTTATATTTAGTAAATTATGTCGCCTTCTAACAAACTACTGTAATTTGTGCGGAAAATAACCTATTCTTCCTAGACTTCTACATATCATACTCTACTCACATATCTTTCATACATATCCCATTCTACCCCTTTCATCCCGTTACATCTACAGCAAGAAAATATATGAGGGTAAGTACACAGATTTGAATTTTATGAGAACAAAAACGCAAAGCGACCAGAAAATGTAAATTTACCCATATGAATGTCCACCCATCACCCTACTCATAAAATGCACTTTTCGCGTAAAAAATAATACGGGGTGTATATAAAATATAGAGGTAAGTAGACCGTGTAGAATGCGATGAGGCCAAAAAGCACTAAACGGCGAGTAATCGTCAGACAGGGCAATATGCGACAGTAGGAGTTGGAGAGAATGCAGCATTGAGGCTTGCATCGGGGAGCTGTGAAAAGCAGAACGGTGGAAAAGAGAACGGAAGAAGTGTTGTCTTGGAAACGAGGGAAGAGGGTTGAGGAGGAAGGGTGCGAAGAGAGAAAGAGGAAGAAGAGAAGAGAGGTGTGAATGACAAGTGAGTGGAGAGGAGCGACAAACGGAGAGGGCGAGGTGTGACAAGAGTGGTCTCGCGAGGACAAAAACACAATGAGCCCCGTGCGCGCGAACGTCAGTCATCCAGACTCCCGAAAAATGAAGCGAAAAATTGTCTGTTTCCACCCGAGCTACCCTGAATATAAAACCACCACGCTGGGTTTTGAATACAACATATTGCACAGATAAAATGTCAGAAATCTATTCACAGGTTTATTTAATAATAAAAGGATCCATGTTCAGCGCGAACGAAAATAGACACTTCACATCTCGCACAAAAATTTGTCACTCTTCACCCAAGCTACGATGAATATATCACCCGGCTGATTTTTAAACAAAATTTACCGCACTGAAAAAATGTCAAAAATCTATTCACTAATTTATTTAATAACGAAATGATTCATGCGAACTCCAACGAAATTAGACACTTAACATCTGGCACAAAAATGAAGAAACATAAGCATAGTCTCTTCGTCCAAGTTATCACGAATACAAAAGCACGATTGTTTTTAAAAATAAGAATATTCCGACATTAATGAAAATGTCATAAACTGAAAATTTTATTGATGATATTCTCTAAAGTGTTTATTTAACAAAATAAACTTTTTAGTTTATATCTGGCATCAAAATGAAATAAACAAAGTATGATATAATGGTGCTCGGCTCAGACAAAAATAGGCTATATACCACCCACCTAAAAATATAATTAAAATATTTTGTACGCGCCCAATATTTTCCGGACATAATTAACTTTGTACTTAAAAGTATTTCTTTAAGAAAAACTGGTACATGTATAGGGAACAATGAATAGAAAATTCACATCTTGCAAAAATTGAAGGAAAACATTTCGCCTCTTCGCCTGAGTTACACTGAATACAAAACCACGCTAGATTTTTAAACCAGACAAGAAATAAATAATATTCAGCTGAGACAAAAATAGACTCTATACTACCAACCTAAAAATAAGGCTAAAATATAATAAGGAATAATTTTCCGCGCCCAAGATTTTCCGGAATTAATTAACTTTATACTCAAAATTAGGTCTTTAAGCAACACGCGTACGATAGATACGTGTTGAAGCATTAAAAAAAATTTAATGAGGGAATAGAGAATAATAAATAAACTCTTCACAACTTGCACAAAAATAAAGCACATAATTGTCTCCCTTAGCTCGAGTTACCTGGAATACAAAAGCACGCTGGATTTTAAAACAAGACAATACAGCATTAATAAAAATGTCAGACATTACCTAAAAATTTTATTCAATGATAATTAAATAAATAACTCTGAGTTGAGAAATAAATAGACATTATATCACCCACCTAAAAATAAGGCTAAAATAGCTTACCCTGGCAAAGATTTTCCGGATATAATTAACTTTGCCTTTAAAATTAGGTCTTTAAAATATACGGGTATCCTAGATACTTATTCAAATATTAAAAGTAATTTAATGAGAGAATTAGAACTTCCCTAAAAAATAAACGCCTTAAAAGCCTGCATAATTTATAGTACAATCATATATTTTTATATAAGTTAACATGACATTGGCAAGTAACGTTAGAATAAAGCAAAATTTTTCAGTTAAGAGAAACATGTTTTAATTATAATGAAAGAACTTCGCGTCTTTGGTAGGCAAACATAGTAAGAAAAGGATATGCTAAAATTCTCCGAGATAATCTTGGTTGAGAGCTTTTCTCTAGAGACACGATAAAAACATCGCGTGCATGAACTCATTATTTTAAATTAAATAAGGCAAAAAACAAAAGAGCCTCTGAAAACAAAGCACAAATAATGTTGCTCATTAAAGTTGTCCGACGAATTCAATTAGAAAACACAAAAAAATCGACAAAAGATGTAGCTGAGGCATTCCGTAAAGCAGAAAAAATAAACCTATAAATTAAGTAGGTGATCCATGAATGACATCATAGCTTCAACACGCGAACAAAATATTTAGATCACCAAAACGCCAAGAAACTTCAAAAGGGAAGGAGGATATCAATTGACAAATGCATGGAAGAGAGTTTTCCAGAAACAGGCCAATCACAGCGCAGCAACGTGAGATCGAGGGCTTTATAAACGCAGCCAAAATGCCGAAATCGTCACTTCGACCTTAAGACGTCCGGTGGTATGCAGGCTAAACCGTCGTCAACCTCTAATATACAGCGCGGCGAAATTCCGGAAGATGGAGAGATCCACGAATGGTTCAGGAAATGTTACCAAGCAATGTAATTTGTTCCCCTATTCATTTTTCCCAGATTTTTTCAATATCTTAACATTTGCAGTAGCTTATAAATTACTTAGAGACAAAACTAAAACAGAGAAACTAATGACTTAAGGCTTTACTTTGTGAAACCTCTCCATATTGGAAATAAAGGAATAAAACTTTGTAAGGTTCACTATTATAATAATATGGGCACGACTCGGGTTTCGTAGCGTAACTACCTTAAGATGTAATTACGATATGAAACCCGGGTCGTGCCCTTATTAATATAATAGTGAGCCTTACAAAGTTTTATTTCTTTATTTCCAAGAGAAACTTTAAAATATGATATCTGACGAAAAACATTTTATCCATTGAATTCCGAATGTACTATTTTTGGGTCCGAACAGATAAAGAGTGGTTTTGAGTTTAGGAGTGACACTTCATTTACACTGACCAATTAGACGTTTTCCTTATGAATAATTGACGAGTTGATGTCAAGCTTTTGTATTAGATTCAGGTGGCTTTATGCACGAATAAAACTTAGATGGGTCGAACATGATCGAGCCTTTTTTTTATCAGGACATGTCAGAATTTCGATGGAAGGGTAATTTCCTCAGCGCCGCGCCTCGGTCATTTCCATCACTGGAAAGCAATCTCCAACATCTCCCAAACAGCATCGACTGCCAGAGGATACAAAACCGATCGAACTTGATGGGTTATTCACGGATTCGCAAGCCAAAAAATGATAAAATACTCGCCAACAAAACAAGAGACGGCGATCCGGGCGCACGGGGGAGAATTTCCATCACGAACATTACAAAAGAAGTTCCTCAAGTCGGCCTCTAAATGTGTTGTCAACCACCACGCATTTAAATGGGTTTACAAAAGTCGCCACTGCGTCGGTGACGGACAAATTGATCCGAGTTTCACGGGGAAATAAGGTATAATTAGTGATATCAATCGAAATTTACATTCATGATGATGTTAATTATTCATTCATAACTCATTTCATAACTCTTCAATGCTATTCCTCGTAATTAACACCATTACACTTCAGAATATTGTTTTAAAAAAGTGGATCGCATTGCACTTATCACCGCGCCGCAGATATTTTTGAAACCCGATTAAAAAGCGACCGAAGTGGCAACAGAAATAAACCTTATTCTCCATTGGATCTCATGTTTATGACCACAATACCAGGACAAAAATAATATTGATATTAATCCGTACAGATTAACAAAAACCTAAAATCAGTCCCACAATCTGTCAATCAAATTTAACCGAACAATAAACTACCTTCAGGAACAAGCTTAGGCAGATATCGAAAGGCTATTGAGGAAATGCTAATTTCAAATCCGTTATACTCATTGGAGAAATACCTTGGACTTGACCTCCAGCGTGAATTTATAGTCTGTTTTTTTATGCTCTTCTCCGACGACGTCTATAGTAACATGTGTTACTCTTATAATGAATAAAGACTATTATTATTATTCTCGTTTTAAGTATTATGGGACGTAATTGGGCCTCCTCTATGCAGTCCCCTTATTGATGAGTTATTCACGGATTCGCGAGCAAAAAAAAAACACAATCGCCAACAAAAACAAGAGAAGGCGATCCGGGCGCGCGGGGGAGAATTTCCATACTTAACCCGTGGACCGGGAGAGAAGAGAAGTGGCGTGACCCAACTGCAAAAATCCGGCCGTGTCGTATGAGGAGGCTCTAGATGGGCTTCAACAGGCTTTAATCCAGCGAAAAGGGAAAATAAAAGAAACACGATGGCAACAACACTACCGGACGAGCGAGGAATGAATAAAGAACGTGTGGCACATGAAATATTCATGGCGTCGGTCTATCGTTTGGTCAAGAGATGGGCAAGACGTCTTCATGACGAAACGGTCATGATGCGTTCATGTGCACGGGTGGGTGCCACTCTTGGGTGCTATTAATATCTTCTTTCTTCCTGACTTATCTCCATTTGATTCCACACAAAAAAAGTCAAACTCCGAACGATAATGGACACGATGATTTTTGTGCGTAGCTGAGCGAACAGGATGGATCGGGCTGCTGTGTTGGCTACCACACTACTTATTACTACTTACAATGTACTCAGTTCAAAGCAGGGATGGCAAGTGAAACGAAACGAAAATGTTTCGATTCGACCTGGAGCGAAACGAAAATACGAGGCCTGTGTTTAGTTTCGTTCCCGCAAGAAATTAAAATTACCAAGGAGTTAATTTTCGACCCAGGAACCCCCAATGGAACGAGTTCCATACTGTTATAATTTTCGATTTGATTATTTATTTTTTATTATTATTTGTATTATTGTATAAAAAACCCGATTGTACCTTTTTTTATGCATAAATATTGTATATCGTTTAATTCTTTATATTTCATATTGTTCATACTTTTTTCTCACATAGCCCTGATGATGATTTAAAAATAAATCGAAACGTTGGCTGAAACTTGTTTTAAAATTGACCTAAACTCCAAGAAATATTATATCGTGTATTATTTAAAGGGTAAATTATGTTAAACACACTGGAACAAGTATTAGGAGATAAATATGTGTTCCATCATTGGTTCAAGCCTCCGTGGACAATCTTGGATTATTGTATTTCACAGTATGGTAAAATTTAGTTTAATTTTGGTATTATAATCAAACTTTTTTGCGTGGTGGAGAAATGAGTTCATTCATAGAACATCTATTAATTTTGGAAACTTTTATTTCTTATTCCACCTTATCATTATAATTTATATGATATAATATTTCTTGGAGTTTAGGTCATTTTTTTAATAAGTTTCAGCCAACGTTTCGATTTATTTTTAAATCATCATCAGGGCTATGTAAGAAAAAGTATGAACAATATAAAATACAAAGATTAAAACGATATACAATATTTATACATAAAAAAGGTACAATCGGGTTGTTGTAATTGTAATTGTAGTTGATGTATATAATAAAAAAACAGACATCGATAACCTCAGTAAAAATTTTTTTTATTTAATACGTCAAAATTAATGGTAACCTAGGTGTGGCAATACCTTAGCAACAAAAACATCAATAAATATGTTCAAAGTTAAGAGGTATGTCAAAATTTTGGTCTATTCCATTCTGTTCTTATACATATATATATGTATATACTACTTCATTCATTCACACGACGCCTTAAGCGCATATATATTTATACTTTTTTTTTCTTTAAACTATATTATTGTATAAAAAACCCGATTGTACCTTTTTTATGTATAAATATTGTGTATCGTTTTAATCTTTTTATTTTATATTGTTCACACTTTTTCTTACATAGCCCTGAAGATGATTTAAAATTAAATCGAAACGTTGGCTGAAATTTATTTTAAAAATGACCTAAGCTCCAAGAAATATTATATCATATATTAAACAAGGTCAAGAAAAGGAAAAAAATAATAATTATAATTTATTAATTTTGTAATCAGGGGCTTGACGAGGGTGCAAACTCAGTTATATTCGTCCAGTAATCCAAAGCCCAAGTAATAGTGGTAGAGATGTGTGCTAGACATTTCTTTGATATATCCCTACTTGGTCTATTCTAATTTCAAAATGGAACTTACTTTCCGAATGTAACTCGTGTGTTCCGTTCATACGGGAATACAGTTTTCGGGAATTAAAGGTTAAATTAAATGCATGGGTAGTGTGGTATCCTGAAGGATTCGGGCTTTGGGTTACTGGATGAATATGCCCGGGTTTGCACCCCTGTCAAGCCCCAGATTACAAAATTAATACATTATAATAAGGTAAAATAAAAATAAAAGTTTCCAAATTGAGTAGATGCTCTATGAATGAGCTCCTGGCTACACCACGCAAAAAATTCTTGATTCATATTCAAAAATTAAACGAAATTTTTCCATACTCTGAAATGCAATACTACAGGGTAGTCCACAGAAGCTTGAACCTTGATGAAGGAACACATATTTATCTCGTCGTATTCAGAGCACACTACACCAGATACGATACATTTGAACATTTTAAAAACTGCTGTGGTGTTGAAAATTGGGCCAGATCATGGATTTTACAACGTGAGACGGAGAGCACTTAGAGGAGGATTACAATTAGGAAGATAAAAACGTACTCAGACAGGCTTTTGAAGGACCTCAGACTGCTTTATTCACGCACGATATGGCAGAGGGGTAAAGAGTAATTACGCGCGAGGATTCCAGACGCAGAAGCACTGGGACGAAAGGCACGATAATGCCGGGGAATGACATTCCACGAGGGAAACGGAGTTCTCGTTTGAATATGGGTGGGAGAAGAAAGTAAAAGGGCAAAAAGAGGAGCAGAGGATGAGACTTGGGTGTGGTAAATGGTGTGAAAGGAGAGAAGGCACGCACGAGGAGGAAAGGCTAAAGAAGGGGTAGAGTGAAACATGAGTTAAGAGACGTGAAAAAGGAAAAACAAGTGCCCAGAAGAAACCGTGATGGTTACGAGGGGAAACGTTGAGGCATAGAGACGGTTGGCAACACTGTTATACATATAAAAGTTATTACTTCGATAATTATTCCTAGGATTTCGTTCCTTACGATTTTAGAGGGGGTCGATTTCACTTTTTACAAAGTTTTTCTTGACTTTGGAATTTTATAACTCAATTTTAACACACCTAATGACTAGTAAGAGCATTGAAACTTTATATCTTGCTCAGATCTTGATGACAATGCATACTAATATGCTTTCTGTCATGATTCTGGCCAGATTTAAAAAAATATTCACAGGATTAATTTTTTGTGGAAAATTAATTCAACAATTTGCCACCGGTGGCGCTGCATTCACATTTCAGCGAATGTTTTGATTCGACATGTTGAATGTTGTGCAGCATATAAGCGAATTTTTTTGAATAATTTTATAAAAAAATATTAAAATTTTACTAAGCAAATTCTAAAATCAATAATGTGAAATAACTTGCTCTGGTGAATTCAAAACTATAAGTTATTAGTTAGTTGAGTGATAATGACATAAGGGAATAGAGGGAAAGGAAGAAGACAGAATAAATCTTTAGAAAAAGAAACTAAAATCGAAGGAAGAGAGAAAGAAGGAAAGAAAGTGAGAAAGAAGGAGAGAAAGTGAAAATAAATAAGTGACTAAGAAGGAAAATAAAAAAATTATTCATAATGTAAAATAAAATTGCGTATATTTATTCAATTAAAACTATTTCATTGCATTATTGATAGATTGTTTTGGTTGGCGATAAAAACGTTATTAAATCTTTTAATTTATAATATTTGTCGTATCACGTCTCGCTCACCGCAAAACTTTGTATGAATCAGTCAGCTAGTCAGTCAGTCAATCAGTGGTCGGAAGAGGATTTTATAGGACATATTTGGATACTCTAGCCCAAGGTTCTTCAACCGACGACCGCTGGATAATTTCTTGTGGCGCCTAGAGCCTAAAGAAAATATTGTATCGCGAACCAAATATCGCCAAAAATAAACAATGTCAAAAACCGCATTTATTGATTGAACTTTTCAACCGATAAAGCTTATTGCACTTTGAAATTATATGTTTCTTAAATTTTAATGATGTGGTGGTAAAGTGACGAGTGGCAATATGGCCTTACGGACGACGTGAAATCGATTTTTGTAACCACCCTGACCGGTCATCTGTCCCAGCTTGAAGTTTCCTCTTCAACTCACAAGGCCCAACCCCTTTCATATTTCTATCTACAAATTCTACTCTCTCCTTCCCATACCTTGCTTTTCCTCCCTCTAAAACATCTCTTATTCCCCCCTTCTTTCCCTAATTTCTTCTTCAATTATTTCCCACACCAGCATCACCTATCTGCACTCCCCGTATACTTCTTGTCTATTCTAGGTACTTAACTCTTGGTATTTCTATGGGTTTTTCCATTCGATTTCTCCATCCACTACATTTGCTACGTAATTGCTGTGTCTCATTACGCGGTCAATCCAACGAGATCCTCTTTAGCGTACTGATATCCAGCAATTGCTTCCTACTTTCACACTCCTTATCGAGCAAAGAACCACGGACACATAACTAATTTTATGAGCGCAATACATCATTTACTAACGAAAAACACGACCTATCTTCTGAAGAACACTATTATCTGTGCTAACACTGTAAACATTGCAATTTAAAATACCTACGAGGATGCACTATTCTCCTTCGGAGACATATAATTTATCGAAACACAGTACAAACTGGTATTAACAATAAGGGCACACAATCTAAGCAAAGAATTCAAGAGAAATGCAATTGATAGTAACAAATCCGCCTTGTAAGCGTACGAATAATCGGAATTAAAGGAATAATAACGCTTACATCAAAGCCCATAAACAACACAAAAACATTCATAATACCAATTTTACGCTCAAGTAGCAATAGACAGTACATGAACGAAAGTAGATGATATGAGAAGCATTTATAATTCATGAACAGTATGCAATTCACAATGTTCATAAGTAAACACTCAATTAAAATTAGATACACTACAAAACCTACCTCTAAAATCATAATATTCACTACAATTTACTGAAAAAAGGAAATATGAGGCAATGTTCCAATATGCGTAATACCCGGCAGCTATTTACGTCAAGAAATAGGAGGGGGTTCGGGGACATGACTAACCGCATTAACTGACTCGCGTAAATTTACGCGGCGCGAAGTGCTGAAAGGTTTAGCGAATCGCGATAAAGGGATTAATTGAGGCAACTCGCGACTTTTTCCTGTTCCCGCCCCACAAACCTGTCACCAAATTAGCAAGGGTAGCGGAGTAGGGGTAGTACCTGCTTGATTATTATATTTTTGAGATACCAAGAACGATCCATTAAAATTTAAATAATGCAAACTTATCCATTAAGGTAATATACAGGCTAAAGTTGGTTTGCATGGAGCATTTGCGAATTAGCCTTGCAGTCTCCCCTCCCATCATGCACCTCTTTCTTCAATTTATTGTTTGGCCCACCCCATTTCATTCTATCAAATCTTATTCTCCCCTCCTCACCCTCCTTCACTTTCTCAACGTTCCTCCCTCCAGCACGGTGTACCACCCCGTGGGCTCGGGTTCAAATCCTGGCGGTGGTAGAGAATTTTCAGACTATCCGATCCTTGCTTTAATGTTGTGTGGAGGACATTTAAAGCGCAATACTCTGTCCGTCGGATGGGACGTTAAGCCGTGGTCCCCTAGGTGCATTTTGTTAAGATCAGGCTAATACCGACGCCGAGTCTCTCTACATCCTTCCTTCCATACCCTTCCCTCGTGACTCAAATGACCTCAGCTGTCGGTCGTGTCCCCCAATTACCATACCATACAGCAGGGTTTTCAACATTCCTTCCCACCTTAGTACTAACTCCAACCAAACACCGCTTCTAATATAAAAGCTTTCTCTCCTCGCCCACCAAATCTAACATTACCATACATATTATTATCATTTATTTTAGCATTTATTAAACTGATTTGTTAATTGTTACCGAAATATTCCAAGTGAACCGAGAAGATTGACAGTTATTTTTCAGAATTTAATATTTCTAACTTAACTTTTTTTCGGGGTGAAAGAAGAAGAGAAGAAAAGTCGCGATGAATTCGAAGTGCACAGGGTGAGATGAAGGAAGGAGAGATGAAAGGGAGAGAAGAGATTCGCTACCGAAGAAAAAGAGAAAAGACTTGAAAAGAAAGTGGAAAGGATTAAATGAGGCAGAGGGCTCAAAGGTGGAGGGATGAAAGGGGTGGCAGCTCTTCAAAAATGGATGGGAATGGTCTCAGGGAGAGAAGCAAAAGGGGTTGAGAGTATAGAGAGTCTCAGTGGATAGGAGATACAGAAGAAGGAAACGATGCAGACAGACGGGCAGGAAGAGTGAATTACGTATGAGGCGCATTCTTCCATTCCTTCCTTGCCTTCCTACTCCATCGCAGTGTTGCATAAACCCATATTTTTCAGACAAAATTCTATGATTAAACCTATTCAATGGTTCGTCAAAAACTGCTACGAGCGTACAGACAGCGTTACCCAGATGTTAAGCGAATTACGCTGGGAGCCTCTGGAGACTCGGAGGCTGTGCGCTAGGCTTAGATTGCTTGAACAATTGACAACGCATATCTTTAAGATCGACACGGAGAACATAGTATTAGAGCCACACTATATTTCCAGTTCCGACAGAAGCGATAAATTAAGAGAGATATTTTGCCGAACTGATAGATATGGGAATTCGTTTTTCCCACGAACCATAAAGGACTTAAATAAATGCTAGTCGTGATTTCGTTAGAGCATTTCCATTTAATTGTAAATGGCTTGAGTCCTAACACTCCCTCCCACACGCATGTTACGCGGCTTACGGTGTAGTATGTAGATGTAGATTGACGCGAAATTTGGGATGTTTTATTTTTGTAACAGACCACAAAAATAAATCTAATTATTTTTAAACAAATTCAATGCTACACATATAGGGGCAATAATTTTAATTCCCGTGAGCTTTCAAGTGACCGCGAATTTGAATGCAATGCAACAATATAAGAAGGGAGTTCTCTTATCTTTCCTACAATTCTTTACCCTCACGTATATTTCATTTTCCTCAAAAGAATAAATCTTTAGATTATGAGTTCTCGTAATCATTCAATGCTATGAGATGTACTTATCATCTTCAAAATTCGACCAAATAATCGAGTGCTGTCACGAGTTACGGCAATATTATGGATTTCTATACGTCATCAAGTAAAACGAATCTTTGTTGCTCGTATCACGATTGGGTCTACATGAGGGTGCCGAATTTTTCTCTTATTCTTCCTTCTCAAGATTTGATTTCAAACATTTAATTCTAATAATAATAAAGTACTCATAATCTTTCCTGATTCACATTTCCTTTCGTTGTATCCGTAAACCTCTCCCTTTTGCTGCCAATATCATTTTCAATTCATGCCTCCAGTGAGACCTTCCTTTTTCATTAGCACAACCATAGTCACGACGACACCATTCCGGAGAAAGGAAGTTAAAAGATGTCTTTAAAAACGGCTCACGACTTGCCATAAAATTGCTCCATTGTGGGAGGCAATTGTATGAGTGAGAAATGCAAACAATGAAAGTTGACTGGCGTCGAGAACAATGGAGCACGAGCTCTGTCGCATCCATGGATGAAATGGAAAAACGAAGAAATTAGTTCGCTGAGGCCGACGCGACAATGGTGCTGGTGAAGAAGCCTTGTGAGGTATATACTCAACGAGTTTTAAAGTATTTCCTCGATTTTTATTGAACATTTTGAAATAGGAGTATAATCTAATATGCATGGAGAAATTCTATTTAATGAGGCGGTGTCGATTACGAACTTCCTTTTTTCTTGCGGTGAGAGTCCCTCCCCCATCCATCTTTTCCGAAGACCTTGACCAGACGTCTGCCATGTAAATTAATGCCTAACCTAAACCCCCATTTTTCCATAATTTTTACTTTGATTTTACTTCATCTCACTTTCTTGGTACTAGGCGTGAAATGCTATGAAGGTCCAATTTCCTTTCTAAATCTTAAAGTTCCCTTCGCCCAAAGACAGTTAAAGCAAACACTGGTGTCACTTCAACACAAGACCTTAATTGTCACGCGACGGTAAAAGCCATCGCGCTAAAAGTACCCGAAGAAGGCGAGTATAGAACACCGGCTCGAGGTATCAAATTTACGACAGAAAAAAAAAACAACCGAATGAGCAAACCGTTCTCACTCTGTTTTACGACACACTGCAGTAAGACGCTGGAAGAAGTGCATTGTTTTCTTTTCTTTCACATCACCCTCTAGTCCATGACCCATAATAAAATTTACTTTGCATGCATAATTAAGACAAAGTAAATGTAACTACTGTAGGTAAGGTATGTATTTTATCTTCTTAGAAGGATATATTTGGCATACAGACTGTCCCAAAGGTTGTGTGTCATTTGTGACCTATAATTTTAAGAACTTCTCATCGAGCAATATGGCATACTTAAGGGGAAAGGTCGTAAGTCTTGTTGAGTACAAGCAAAATTTTACAATTTTGACCTTTTCACCTCGCAATGTGGGTCCAAACCAAAAATTTTATTTTGCCTTATGGGGGCTAACTTAGGAATCTATTGACGATAAATCCGAGATTTATCAATGCTTACACTTTACGTTGGGCGGGAACGAATGACATTACATCCGTGTTGACGTCACGGATGAGGCCATGATAGCCAAGTTTCACTGTACATACAATAAAGTCCACCGATTAGACATAATCAATGGATGTAGATTACTTGCACGGCAAAGTAACTACGCATTATTATAATTCGTTATCTCGGGCGTGACTTCGCGGAATCCACTTAACATAATGAAACGAAAACACTTTGTAATTCCACATTAGTATACTTAAATTTTTTAGGCATATCATTACGTATTATTAGGCAAAGCTTTAGCATTAAATGCAAGACGTAAGAAAACAAAGGGAATGAGCGGAAGAGTATTTTTCATCGCGCAATCAAGCCGTGCGATTACATTTTTTCGCGAGTGAAAGCAGGACACACAGCATAAAAAGTAAGTCGACGCAATCTCATGCCATACTAGTCAAAGAGTATCTGCATCTATATACTGAAAAACCTACTTCCAGCTATTCACTGACCCACTCACTCATACAAATGTTTGGGGTGAACGAGACGATATACGACAAAATGTCAGGGAAAAAAATTTCCCCACTAAAATCGTTGAAAACCAAGGAAAAATTGTCGACACTCTTAATTTTATATCCATTACACCGTTACCAACTGCCAATATGTATGTACTTTTCTGAGCCACTTTTGGGTCAAAAAATCGAATTTCCAAATATAATTTTCCGAATTTCACAAAATTTCACTTTTCGAATCTAGATTACGTCGAAGAATCATTTTCCAGGGCGATAGGAGCACTATTAACTGTGTCCAAAACGTACAATTTCACTACTTCGTGAAATATTATCTCAAAAACAAAGGGAAATGCACTTTGCATCATAGGATTGCAACGGAGGAAGAAACGGTGTTGCGCCAACAAAAAAAAGTTCAACAAAAATTGTAGGAATTGGCAGTCACCAAAAAAGGTCGCAGGCCTTTAGGCTGTTTTACACAGGGAACGTACTTGCACAATCTGACGTGTGTTCGAAGGCGCAGTCAAAATTTCGTCGTGTATAGTGTTGAACTGCTAGAACACATGCGTGGACGTGAGATGAAAAAAATGCCCCTGTTCTAATTTCGTTAACGCATTCGCGCAATTCCACGCCATTTTAGAAATTAATGCAGTTCTAAGCAGCACAATTCTGTGCCCCGTGTAAAACGGCCTTTTGGAAGAGTGGGGAAGGGCCACTCCAGCATGCGAAACCGAGTCATTCGATTCAACCCCTATTAACAGCTCACACAGCGTGGTTGCAAAAGAAAACTTCACTAAAAATCAGGGATGGCAACAGTAACTAAACGAAAGTCAAAGCCAGTAAAATTTCAATAATTTCGTTCCCAGGAGCGAAATGTAGAAACGAAACGAAATGGACTTAAATCCATGGAGCTACACTCAGGGTCGAAACAAAATCGGAGTCAAAACTACTTCGGGTCGAAACTAAACTAGAACTCTGGGACGAAATGGACGCAGATAATTTTTCGCACAGGAGGTGTAGCATCCAGTAGCCATTGCTACGCGTGAGCCGGCACGTAGGCATGCTAGTCCCGAGTGCAAGTCTACGAGATGACCCGTTCGTGATCGGCGGATGTCGGTCCAGGGGTAGATAAAAGAGGGTTTTTTTGGACCTTCCCTTGGGGAAGATTAAAAGGGTATGCCTAGCTTGGCTCGCGGCTGAGTTGTGGCGTGACGACTGGCTGGGCTGGAACGGCCAAGAGGCTGGGGACATTTTTGTTCATTCTTAAAGGGAATAAAGTCACTGCTTTTTATATTCAGAGTGACTCCTTTTGTTTCCGGCACCAGATCCTTCCATTCGAGAGACGCTCGTATTGTGGCTAATATCTCGTTCGAAGACGAGCGGGATACGACAGAGAGACTACGTGCCTCACCTCCGTACAGTTTAGTTTCGAACAACACACCGAGTACGAAGTATGGTTGAATGAAGTATAGCATCAGCCTACCGCCATTAGATGCATCGGGCACTCATATTTTTACCGCTAACAGGAGAACTGTGAACGCAAACAGGCCATTCGATTTTTAAGCTCAATGATAACTTCACGAATGTCAAGTGTAATGGGTCGAAACTATTCTCTCTTTTCCCCTCTCCACTCAACTTTTGGGATCGAATCCTAACCATGAGCAGTGGTGTTTCGTTTAATTTAGTTTCATTTCCGGAAGTAAAGTTTCGTCCCCGGTCGAAACTAAATTCCTTGGTGGTTTTAATTTCGTGCAGGAACGAAACTAAACCTAGGCCTCGTATTTGTTAGAACGTAGGTTTCCGCGGCTATGGTCTGATCTCTGTATTTCTTCAGGGTTTTCCTCTGCGTCAGCTGGTTTACGCTGGCAGAATAGCCAGTGAAACTGTTATCTATAAACATTATTTCTACGGTATATAAGCGGGGAAGAAACCAACAGCCGATACTTTCGACCTGAAGTCGCTGAAGGCAGGATAGCCAGCGAAACTGTTGTCTACAAATAAGCTGACGCGGAAGAAAACCCTGAAGAAATGCAGAGACTAGGCCTCGTATTTTCGTTTCCCTCCGGGTCGAATCGAAACATTTTCATTTCGTTTAACTTGCCATCCATGCTAAAAATACCGAACCACGGCCGCATGTTCGGCATCGACGTAATCCAAGCGCATCCTCCGGCCTCGGTCAAAGCACCATTCATTCAGCCTCGTCGACGAAACCCATTACATCACTCGGTGAAAAGCTTCGCAAGGACGCACGGCCATCATTGTAGATCAGTTTGGTGGAGAGAGGGCGGCCGAACAATGGAGGCGCTAGGAGGTGCCTGGTCGCTCAATCCGCCCGTCCAATAGGACTTACGTCACCGAGAGTAGTGCGATGACGGGCAGGAGATAATGGTTTCTAATTTCACGCTGCCCGGCCAGCATCGTGGCCTCTTGGCTAAAGCTATCGAAAGCCTCGGCACAGATATGCATCCATAGCAAGTGACGCGCTCAATGGGCTTGCTGGCCAGAAAACGTAAACCACTGAGATTGATAGCAAAAAATATTCAATGAAACCCTATATCAAGGGGATTGCATTGCATTGCAGGAGGCCCATTTCCTTTCCATAGAAGGCTGATTTCTGTTGCCACTTCGGTCGTATTTTAATCGGCTTTCAAAAATGTCCGCGGCGCGGTGATAAGTTCATTGTGATCCACTTTTTTTTCCAATAGTTTGGAGTATAATTTTTGTGATTGCGAGGAATTGCATTGAGAAGTTTTGGATTTTATACATCACATCATCATTCATCACATAAATTTCGGTTAAAACCGCTAATCGTACCTTATTTCCTCGAGAAACTCGAATCAATTTGATCGTCAGCGACGCGAGTGGCACTTCTGTAAACCCATTTAAATGCGCGGTGGTTGACGACACATTTAGAGGCAGAATTGAGGATCCCCTTTTGTAAAATTTGTGGTTGAACAATAGGAAACGACTTCGATAGATAGAAACGACGATCAAGCCTTGGGCTCATGAATGGGCACATACCAACCGCTTAGATGGAGAGAAAGGAAGTCAGCTTGTACCGTAACAAAAATTGCTCGGTGATTTCGGCAATGCGATCCACTGTCCTCCAATATTTTGCATTATGCTCTCTGCAAATGCGAGTAACAGCATTGAGGAGTAATGAATTTGATGAATCACATCATCTTGAATGTAAATTTCGGTAACAGCCCTACTTATTCCTTACTTCCACATGAAACTCAGACAATTTGTCCATCATCGACGCTATTGGCGACTTCTGTAAACTCATTCAAATGCGCGGTGGTTGATAACAAATTCAGAGATCGACTTGAAGTTCCTCTTTTGTAATGTTCGTGCCCGATATCAATGATGGGCGACGATTATGCTCACGATATCCAATGGTCAAAGACAGTAAACGGTGAACGCTTGCAAGGAATTGATGGAAGCAGGGGCGGATGCATAATTTTTCTCTTAAGGGGGGGGCAGGGGGAACACAAGGGTCTGAAAGGCAAACGATTTTCTCCGACTTGAGATTAAAAACAACATACAGCAATTACTATACGAAATATTCTCTTTATTTTAATATGAAAGTTATTAATATGAAATTAAATCATTGAGGCTCCGTAATACACGAAACATAGCTAACGTTATAATAACCGTATAAAAAATTTTAAGCGTATGTGGGGGTCACAAGGGCCCGTGCCCCCGCCCATCGATGGAAGGGTTGCACAAGATTAACCGTTTCATCAAATAAATTCGCTGCTACAGACGTATTAACGTGGCCTTTAATGTGTTAAAACATTTTCACATTCATTCATTATTTCATGCGATCCAAAAGGTCATCTACCGTAAATTAAATTTTGAAACAACTAACATGGACTAAGAAACATGACGAAAAATCATTCCTTTAAAATTTTACATCGACATCAAATGACCTACGAGTGAAACAATTTATCGAAATAGTCGTCTCTCAATAATAATAGTTTATTTCGTCTTTATTTTCCAAGCGAATTTAGGACAACATTGTCCTCTCTTACAATTAACTTGATTGACAATCACAAACATCCATTCCCTGGATGGTGATCAATCCACCCAGGCGGGATTCGAACCCGCGACATCTAGGTTAGCAGTCGGGGACTTTACCCCGGCGCCACCGAGGCCGATCAATCAGTCTTTTTTTACGGTCAGGGTATGGGCATTTTATGATCTTGGTAATGCATATGCAAAATAGGAATATCGAATGCTACACGGTCGAAAAAGCTTTCAATTATGAGAAATATTCTTTCCCGGATCGGATTGGAACGGTCCACCATAGGTAGTTTTCGAAACATTACCGCGTAACCCAAAGACCTTCATGAGAAGATTAAATAATATTAAATTGCATGGCTCTTTCTCATTTTTAAGTGTTTATTATGTTAATACACAAATGTATAATATATATAACCACCCAAACAAATGGTCGACTTTGAACTTTATTTTTAATGATTTTAAAACTTAATGGAATAACTCATAGTAGCTATTCACGGACGGATAATCTAACTCCTTCTCAAGGGCGCCTTATTAGATTGAGGTAAACAATTTTGGAAATCACACTTCTTCAGTTAGACTCACCTCAATAGACGGCTAATCCAAAAACACGATATCAGCTTCCCTATTAACGTCGAAGGCTACCATCGCATAGCTGACGGTTGAACGATAGGAAATGATTTCGATAGATCGAAACGACGATCAAGCCTTAAGCTCAATGCTCATGAATGGACAAATACCAACCGCCGCGATAGAGAGGGAGGAAGTCAGCCAGTGCTGTGACAAAAAGCTTTAGGATTTCCTGTGTCGTCACCCCGTGGCGGGAAACGATTTAGGCTCTTTTGTGCCCCTTTACAACTCCCTCCCTCGGCCAATTTGCACCTGCTGGAGTGAGGCCGCGAGTGGAGAGCACGGCAGCGTAGCCAAGGCCTCACATTAGCTTCGAATGGGAGCAGTTGTGAATGACGATTTGATGTAATGAATGGGCCGCGGTTAGCGAGAGGAATCGCCACTCTTTGAAATCGCTCGCGGAGGAAATTGGAACGGGATAATTTTTCTAACTAGCGGCTGATTCAGCGAAGAGACACTGCCGCGCAAATTAAGTACGTCGCTTAATCACCCAAAGCGATGCACCTACTGCCCCCGATGAAGCTCTTGAGTTTTTCTTCGACAGATCGAACATTACAAGAATGAAATATGATTTCATGGTTTCCCGGCGAATAATGTGGGTAAACTTTTCTCGGGATTCCCACCGAGTTAATGTTTTTATATCGGCCAACGTTTCAAGTACAGTCTCGGCACTCATCTTCAGGGCTGAATATTGATTTATTTAAATTAACCCGGAGGGAATCCCGAGAAAAGTTTACCCACATTACAAGAATGTATATTTTCTCGCTAAAAATGCTAACACCAACCACAGGATATCAGCACGTCATCCCACCCCATAGTAACCCTTTCAATAAATCATTTTGGGAAAAAAACGAAGTCTCATCAAAATTAGAAACTTTATGCCATACTCAATTATAAATAGAGTGAGCAATAAACTTGTAAGTATTTATATCCAACCATCCATGCATTATTACTAAAGCAATATCAGGTGACGAGACCAATATCCTGTATGTCGAAGGTTTCGGTACACTTATCACACAAAGTGCCCGCTATACACAAGAATTCGATCACTACTCCAGATTTTCCGTGTCAAAATCAACTTTCTCCAAGTTTTCAGTGAAGGCGTTTGTATATTTTTCATGCGATAGATAAATATGAAATACCAATGTATCCTTTCTTTTTCTAAATTCCCAACTCACATAATTATTTTTCATATATTTCGATAGGTCAAATAACCGTTGACTTCCTTTGTTATATAACGTTTCCCGAAAATGGTCTCGATTCCCTAATATCCAAAAATGGTAATGAGTGTACGAATATCAGACATTTCAATGCATCAGAAAAGAAACAAAAATGCCTACGGAATGACCTTTTTTCAATAAAATAACGACATTCTTGAATGACTTTCGCCCAACTGAAAATTCCAAATTATGCGACCTAAATTTCTAACCTCTATTTTTGGAATTTGGAAGAAAAACAATGCAAAGCCTTCAAAAATGTGGGGAAATAATTTTTCAGGGTATTCAGAGGTAATAGAACCAGGGTTTCCCAGGCGTTTTCACAAATTCACTTTCTTTTCCATCATGTTTTCATACCGAGGTTGATTCCATGAGTTAACCATGTTTTTTCGAGTCACCATTAATCCTGACATTTTCCATGATATCTCTCATATTAAACCTAGGGTTCACTGAAACGTAGCTCTGGTCATCAAGCCGTGAGAAACGGCAGCTATTAATAGAAATCGACCTCATTCCCAGTAGATTCAAGACCTAAATACGTTACACAAAGAGAAAGTGAGTCATACCTCAGCAGAATAACACGAAGGAAAGCAGCGAAAATGTTCCTATTTTATCGGCACACCCGGATATTTAAAGGCTAGCCGTAAATATGGAATACAGACAGATGACAAATTTATTAATCACTATACGCGACTATACACTTGATAATGATAGAAATAACGACAAATAGATTTTGTGTAAGCACTAATTGAAGCCATAAGACTAAAGCTCTTCCTAATTAGCTAAAAAAATATTATTCACGATTTCAGAGCACTTGAGAATATTTAGGGTTGATGTTTTGGAAAATGTAATTTGTTATCGAGTTTTCTTTTGATACGGTAAGGCTTAGTGAAATTTGATTCATACAAGTTATTCCTTATCTCTAAAAGTGAATTACGCTCGTTTAAAAAGTATTAAAAACTTCAAAATTTGAATGGTATAAAACTAATCTCAATCATTGAAAGCACATTCTCTAATTTTACTATTATTAAAAAAATCAGAATATGTTTTAATATCGTATTCAAAAACACGTGAATCTCATAGATCGGGCCTCGACGTTCGGCGCGCAAAACACGGAGATCTCCGTGATCGGTCCGCAACGTGCTAAGTGAAAAGTCTGTTCACTCGCGACTGCAAAAACAAAAGCATGTCACTCGGAGCAACGGAAGAGAGGCAAATGGTTAAATATAGGGCGGACGGAACAGAGTCATTAAAAATAAAAATAAAAACCTTGTTTCCGAGGCGAGATATTAGGTACTCGTAGCAGAGTGTGAGAAAAAAGAAAGGTGAAATTTGGTTGCTGCACTTCGGGAAGAGCCCTTTAGTCTCACCGAAGAGGAAAAAGGTCGACGACACTATCTCTCGCTCCGAAGGATTCAACTTAGGCGTCGCGCAGAAACTAAAAAACGAGCAGCCATATTGTAAAAGGGAGCATATTATTATAAAATTTATTCCACCAAATTTTTCATACAAATGCAGGAAATATTAACATGATACTCTCAAGCTAAAAGCCGGCTAGTACCTACTTTCCCAATTAGAATTTAAATCAAGAATTATTTCTGAATGACATATTTTCAGCAAACCTAAAAAAGTGAAATTCTTTCATTTTCCAGTATGGAAAGATTTCATTAAGTTAAGTCTGGAGTTAGCAGTCATACTAATGATAATTGAACGGAATAATTAAAATTACCTTTATTTAACTACGCCGCTACTCTTTTTTAAATTGCATCAAAGTAATCCACTGCTTAGTAAAATTCTAAACGCATAAAACTGCAATAATTTACCATGCATACCAACTTATGCCCCATACATTCTAATAAAAATTACGGTTTAAGAGAGGTTTTGCTGATCGATGCACCACCAGATAATCTCTACCATACTAGGGAAGTAAAAAAAATACCCAACTCAATTCTAATGAAAGTAGGACTCAAGAGGACTTCGAACTAAAATATGGGCACATCATAAGTTAGTAAATACATTTCTTCAAACATCGTAATAGCGGAATTGTACAGAGCAAAACTTGAAAACTCACTTTAATGTCAAGATAATTTCGCAGAATCTAAAAAGAACTACTAATCGAATAGAGGTTATTCTACTGAAAATGAGTGAAACAAAATAAAGTTCTGATCAGATAAAAAAGAATGAGAATGATACACCTAAATAACTTAATTATTGATACCTAGGAAAGCTAGATTATTAAGGTTTGACAAAACCCTATTATTTCACCATTTCACCTACCATACTGAAACAAAAGGTAAGTAAACTTTTTCACAATTAAATTAATAGTGGAGCGTTTAATAATGGTGGATTATTTAACGCTTCCCCTATGAAAAAATTGTATAAACCTGTTTCAAAATGTTATACAATCTTATACATTGCCATGGCTTATTAGGGGTAATAATTTAACAAATATTTTATTTCCTTATGTCGAAGTTCCTCTATATCACGCCTGAATTGGTTGAACTTATTACTTAAACACGATTGTTTCAGGCTTAACTTTGTGAAAATCCATTGTAAACAATAAAAAGTTATGGTACTTTTTCACAAAATTTATTTAAGACGACCGGTTTCGTCGCAGAGGCGACATCTTCAGGTACAGAAATCGTTATTTTTATAGTTATTTTGTTGTTTATTTGGTTGCTATTACCAAACCTCCCCTACCAACGCGTAATAGCAACCAAATAAACAACAAAATAACGATTTCTGTGCCTGAAGGTGTCGCCTCCGCGACGAAACCGGTCGTTTAAAATAAACTGTGTGAAATAGTACCATAACGTTTCATTGTTTATTTAACTTAACCTCAAAATTCCAATCTTTGTGAATTTTTTTAGCCTGACACAATGAAAAAAAATCGAAGACAAGAATTTGCAAAGGCATATCATCAACTTACATCACTTAAAACACTTTTAAACGCCTTCTGCATCTGGGTCGACCTGCTGCGACAAAAGGCCCCAAAAGACTGAAGAATCTAACGTGAAGTACTACAGAGGCGACGCGAACGCAGCTTGCCACCGCAAATATCATCGCTCACGCCACGTCGCGGGGGATTATTCGCAAAGTGTAAAATAAGAAAGTTTCCTGCCGCCTAAATTAAAATTTCCCTTAGAGCAATTCCCGGAAGGGAATCTTTTCTCGCAACTTCCATACACAGCCAACCACTTCAGCAACCGCATCTCGCGATTTTTAATTAAAAATTTTTAGCGAGAAGATTACGCTCCGGCAGCTAATCCCAAGAGATCCATAAGGACCTCCACTCTTTCCCTTTAGGATACGCATTTTGTGTTTTTTGGAATTCATAATCCTGAGTGCTTTCGAGGCAATTAACTTATCCAGGATAGTCAACGGGGTCAACAGTAACTTGAATAGACAAAAGACTACGTTCTTTTCCGGAGTAAGGTGTTAAGATACCTCCGTCTTGACAGTATTTGTTTAAGTGACGGAAACTTATGGAATCATCTTTAAATTGCAACGGTAAGTAGTGAAGACCCTCTACGACAATTTCCTGTTTCTCAAATATTAAAAAAATACATCTGCGGAAATAATTACAAGGTAAAATTTCCTTTTAGGAGTTCCAATTTTAAGCGTAAGCAACCCATGCAGCTGAACGCTCATGAAAATATTATGGGTACCAAAGGGATCCAATTACGAGCCATTCATGACACCTAAACGCTTTTTAGAGGGTGGCCAATAGTTTCATCCAGATTCAAACCCTGGATCCTTCCTTCACGTCCCAAAGTAATACCGACTGTACCACCGTGTCTGAAAAGAATTTTTTTTCAATCTCTTATACAGTAAGGTACAATTCAACTACCTGCATAAACATGGTTTAAGATCAATAACTCCTATAAATTCAATATTTATCTTCTATAATTTCACGTGTTTGTGCGTTATTATTTTACGCGTTTTAGTCACACTATTTAACATCAGATGGTCTGTCATTGCTGAACAAACACGACGACAACCACCATGATTCAGTTATTAATGAAGGAATAAAAAACGGCTGATGATTACAAAGGAACCCCTTTTTTGTAAAATCAAAATCATCCTGCCTTCCTGCAATATCCCTCACAAGATCTCTCAGTGCCTAATAAATGACCTCTTTCTAAAGGTTAATACTTTTGGATTAGTTCCCTAATTAAAAACTGTAACATCTTCTCTTTGTGATTTTGTATGCGTTTTGATCACATTATTAAACGCCACGTGGTCTGCAATTATTGAGTTCCAGCATTTAAAAATGAAGGATTGATCAAGTAACATCAACCAATTGGTGAAAACGACGAACAACCATCATGGTTTGGCTATTGATAATGGAATAAAAATATATCATTGATGATTACAATGGGACCCCTTTTTGTACAGTCAAAGTAACTCTACTTTCTTAAAAGATCTCTTGCAACATCACCGCCTTCAAAATACGAAAGTAAAAGTTTTCGAATTCCATCATGATAAGACAAATACTTTTGAACTAGCTCTCTTATAAAATTACTACCCAGCAATCAATTAAAATATACGAGAATGCAGAAATGAGAGGGTTCTTCTAGAGAGCAGGGAGTGTTCTAGCCATAGGCTATGGAAATACATATCGGAGAGGAACAAACGCGGAAGAGGAAATAAGACCACGAATTCAGCTGGGAAACGACACAAGATGTACGAGAGAGGAGATTAAGCCGAAGAATCCAAGGTTTTTTTAGCTAGTGGAACTATCGCGTGGCCGAATTTGAGATTGGGATGTGAGATACAGACGAAAATTCTGAGGGCTAAGGGGGGAAAAGTCAGAAGAGTGGGGAGCAAAATGAGTGTAAAATAAGGTTCTTTCCTTAGTTCTCAGTTTAGGGAGGCGGAGATTGGGGTGCAGGCAAGGAAAAAATGGAGCCTAAAACTTATTTCTTTTTCTCACGCATTCAGCGAGAAGGTTCGATAACCTGTAGATTTACGACAATACTAACACGTTGCGTACAGATCACGAGAACCTGCGATTTTACTGAGCCATACTTTAAGGACGGTTGACGAGAATCCTTGTTTTTACTGTTGACTCCTTTTATTTCACTAATTTAATTATTAATGTTTTTTCATAGGTAACGGGAAATTATCATTAAAAATATAATTCTGCATTATTTCTACACTATAATGTCGCCATGTATTTTTCTTTCCATAAAGAAATGTTTGCTACTTTCACGCATTCGTATCATGATTACTAACATCATACCAGAGTAAAATCCATTTAAATTTTTTTAAACATTAGAAAAGAATTGGCACCTAGAAGAGAAAGATGCATAGAAAAATTCCGCGGTCATGCACTGGAATGATGGGTTAGAATGAAAGACAACAATGTTAACAAAAGAATCCATCAATTATTTGGCTCGTTGCACGATGCAATCAAAAGCTTACTAATACTAATTTTCTGAAATTTGATTCCAATGGGGAACTTGCATGAATTTTTTTTATTTCATAGGCGGACAGAAAATTATTTTCTGAATACAACAAAGAAAACCGCATGTAAATGTGAGTTTTCGTTCGCGAGATATTTAATGATAAATATAACGAATTTTAAAGCGCGGGAAAAACTCCCTCACCCCCCAAGCCACTGCCGACGAAGCCTCGATGACGTCAAAGGTGCCTAAACATCACGCGAAGCTATTGTTGTGATTGTTTGTAATAGTTGTCAGCAGTTGTGAGGGCTTCGTTTGTTAGACGTGTTGATTATTTTATATTTAAAGATAAATATCCGACGATAGAGGCTTGGAAGCCCTCGTATTTTGCACTATTTATAATATTAATATCTGAGTAAGGGCATAAAATATAAAACTGGAGCAGTTAAACCAAAAATTTGATAATACCTAAATAACATCGTTGTAGGAGTCTGAGCCACGGCCATTGGAAGGGGGATACGTTAATTGTATTAAGTTGATGTTATCGACGGCATATCATTCATTTAAGTATGTAATTAGAACGATTTTGATGTTTACTGATGTCCGCTTAGCTTTTATAAAATATATTGTATAGTATATAGTATACAGTTATTGTATATATATATATATATACAATAACTTCATCCGTTTATTCGTAGGTACCGGAGAATTCGTGGTTTAGGACTGTCGGTGCTTGTATTATGGGGTGAATTCCAGTCAATGCAACTTTTGCTCGCTGATTGGAGACATCTTGGAACATTTTTGTGCCAAAATAGTGTTATTTTCAACGTGACATCTCCCGTTAAGCTACTGCTAATAATCACAGTGCCAGTGGTTGTAATGCACAAAGTTTGACAAGGTTGAAAAATAAGAGTTATCAGTGTTCCATCGTGATTGAATTGTAAAAAGTGCTATTACGCTATCGATAAATGTCTAACAGTAGTGTAAAAATTGTCAGTGGCGTGCTAATCTCCGTTGTTCACCGTAGATATGACATTTCACGATCACGCTATTGAAATAAAAACTGTGTGTGAAGTTTGTTATTCCATTATTTCAACGAATAGTAGTGAGAAATGTCACTTGTGTGGGCTAATTTAAGGGTTTAAATCAGTGAATAAATATTAGTTTTAAGGTTTTCGCAGCGATTAGATGCACTATTATAATTCATTTTCGGGAATACGTCTGCGAATAAATAGTTGTATTCATCATAACGAGTTCTGTTATTGTAAGTTGTACGTGATGAATATAAGAATGTGATAGTGACATCCAGTTTTTGATAAGAGTATTTGCCTATTCCCCACTATATTTTTATGGTATATGCTAGAATATTGTTTATGGATTTACCTATATTATTGAAATAGGTTGTAGCTTGTTTGTGTGTTGGCAGCGGAACCGATTCGCGATCTCACATGTGGATTGTGTGCAGACTGTTTTGCTGTGAATTCGTACCGTAGGACGGATAGGACTTATACCTTCTCCGTTAATTCGGCGTTGCCAAATTCAACAGCACAGCTTACTCTAATGTCAACAGCACAGCTTACGATCGTTATCCTCCAGTATTACAAGTTTCTTTTACAACTCGATTTGCCGCCGACGTATAGCAATAATTTGTCTCAACAAATTCCATGAGGGTCGTGGCATCAGTTTTTGGTGTCCTAACACCCCATGCCACACGCCTTTTAGGCGGCTTGCGGGGTATTATGTACACGTAGATGAATTTCAGGCAAAGACGGATCCAGGGGGGGGGCACGGGGGCACGTGCCCCCCCCAGACCCTCAAAAATATACAAGATTTTTAATACGGTCCCATTATCATTGCGTTCGTTTTGTATTACGAGATATCCTTGTGCCCCCCCCTGAACAAAATCCTGGATACGGCCTTGCTTGTGCCCCCCCCAGAAAGAAATCCTGGATCCGCCCCTGATTTCAGGTGTACTATTCGAACGAGTGGCAACGTTATCATCCATTTTTCTGATAACCAAAACAAACGAAGTGAAACGCTTGTACTTCATCATCCCGATGCCGCATTATTAATATCCCAAGAAATAATCTAGGCACAATAGCAATAGGAAAACTTGCCCAAGAAAAACAGAACAAAATAAAATGACGATGAGCGGCTAAATACTCCCTCAAAACAAATTTTACACCATGCGCTCAGCGTATTTCCCTACTCCCTACGGTTGTTTAGGCACCTTTGACGTCACGCCTGGCCTCGGCAACGCTCGGGTGTCTTCGCGCAGTGGTCGGCTCAGAGAAATTTTTCTCGATTTTAAATGCAATTTTTTAATTTCTTTTGATGTTGAATGGAGAAACTGAAGGTATTTTTGCGACCTAATGTATCCATTTGACTTATTCAAAATAGTTTTTAGAGCAATCTACGACCCATGCAAGTTCCTCATTATGAAGACACCATGATGCATTCACAATAAGCCTCTTTTTACACCTCAATTTGTACTTCCAAAATAAATAAAAAATAAATTATAGCTTCATTTCACCATTTGTACTCTGTTTTGACTATGATTACTTAAGAAGCAGTAATAAAATGAATTGAAACTTTAAAATTTTCAAAACCACACATTTTCACAGATTCACCATCTGAACGACCAAATAATGGCCTATACTTTAAGCAATGCTGGAAAGTTTCCATTATAAATCAGCATAAAAAATTATGAAACTTACGTTTCAAAAATATTAAGGTCATTTTTCTAAAATCCCTCATTGTTAATAACAGCCCCTCTTTCTAGTTACACTTCAAAAAAATATCCGAGCATGTATAATAATTTCTGGTAGTATGAGACCAATTTTGAGGAGCTTTAAAAGCAGCATATCACTACTCGTTTTAAATGTTTACAACAACACGTTGTCATTGCCATTTTTATAAGCTTTTATAAGCATTTTGCCAATAAAGTATCAATTTCACTTTAAATTGGGCTATATTTCTCACCAATTAAAATATGTATTTCTCCCTATTTCCTTGAAATCGTGACTCACACCAACATGCGAACATCGTTTACACCTACTATCGAGCACTTCCACGCGCTAAACTGTGGTTTCGTCATACGAAAAATCGTGCCAGACTGGCGAAATCAAAAACATTTTAAAATTCCATACTGAAAAAAAGTCTCGAAGCTTGAAGCTACATGATTCCCATTTTCCATCTGAATACAGCACACTTAAAGACGTGGTCTTGACAAGACAGAAAAGTATTCGGGGACGAGAAGGAGACAAACGAGTGTGAATCTCAGGAACATTAATACGCGGGATTCAAAGAATGGACGGAGTAAGTACGGCGAATAATAATTTTAGGAAAACAATGCTCGTGACCAAGATACTTTTATTTTGCTTTGCATTCCTGGCCGATCTTAGGCCTTCCAACATGAATTCCCATCCCTTGCACCCGTATCTCATAGTGCATTATGGGACGATTGTTCCGGAGACGAGTTTTACGAGCATCCGACTAAAAAAACCCACTGTTGGCTCCGAGAAGTGGCAAATTGCGGAAAGATGACGAAGACGGCGACAGGTGTATATTGTCACTTGTTTTTTACAACTCTTGCAGCTACCCGACGAGATACTCAATGTCAAGGGATTGAAAGTTATCAAGAATCCCGCGGGTGTTCTCCGAGAAAAAGTCGAGTCTTATGTCTCGTTTAAATCGCTTCACGAAGGTGTATACAGTTGCCAAGATTTTAAAACCTTTGTAGAAACTCAAAGCACCACCATATTTGAAAAACAATTGACGACCTATTTCCTCCCTTTTATTAAAAAACATCGACCACCTATCGGTATGCCATCTTCAAATAATGCGAAAGGAGTAAGAGAAGAGTTATTTTACACCCTGATTTAAATCGACTGCCGCAAACAAAATCACTTATGAGAAATCAATTGCATTATTTGAAACTTAACCTTTTTATATTACAGGCTACCTCATCCATGGATTATCTTATGCAACCCAAGCGGTCAAATGCAAATAAAGAACGTGTGAAGATTTCCATCATGGGGCGTGTTTACACGAAGCATTTACCCTAGCGGGAATATGCGTAAACACATTCAGAATAGAAATTGCACATAAAATTGCTCAATGAATGAGAGCATGCCCAGTATATCCCCTGTTCTAATCTCGTGTATCTATCCGAGCATATGTCCAGCATCGTGGTTGCACGGGTAAGTGCATGGTGTAAACGCGGCTAAATAGAATATGAACCTCCTTTTAGCCTCACAATGAGTAGGTGGAAACGAACAAAGAGACTTGCAAGTGACTCATGGGGGTATTTAAAACATGTGCGGGAATTTGGAGGAAGAAAATTTGGAGGAATTCAATGAAGTTAACATAGAAAAGAAAGAACTCATCGTTGCAGACAATCAGTCCTGAAACGAGTTAAGCAGCGCGGAACTGATGTCACGAGTGGATTCTCTCACGACGATCTTTCGCGGATATGAGATACCTTATAATTTTCACAAATTGAGGCATTGAAATTTGTTCTCACGGCTTATCTTCCTCAGGAAGAGTGAAAAAAAGGCTCGACGAATTAGTAGAAGAAAAAGAGAGCTTGACACGGGAATTTTAAGCCATTTGCGTGATGATTC